>NC_140370.1:18337500-18430000 GCF_054491055.1 Hypomesus nipponensis | reverse complement strand
GCAGCACATTCAAACCCGCAGCCTCTTGATCTGCGGTTAAAGGGCCACTGAGCTAAACCCAGGGATGAGTGTGGCCTGTAGGGATGAGTGTGGCCTGTAGGGATGAGTGTGGCCTGTAGGGATGAGTGTGGCCTGTAGGGATGAGTGTGGCCTGTAGGGATGAGTGTGGCCTGTAGGGATGAGTGTGGCCTGTAGGGATGAGTGTGGCCTGTAGGGATGAGTGTGGCCTGTAGGACCTTGCTGGAGCTGGGGAAGACGTCCAGACAATATGGGGTCTCTTCTCAGACACAGATTAAGACCAGACCTGGATTATAATCATCCAGCATTTCCCTTGAAGATGTGTCTGCAGACTAGGGTTATATTTAATCTGAGGATGGTGTAGCGCTGGCCACAGCCTCCTGCTGCCTACGTGGAGGACAAGCCTAACCCTCACATGGACCAAGGATGAGTGGATTAGAGCATTGTGCCTTTAATGATGTAGCTACACGTCATAGATGATCATATAAATATATATAATAAATAATCATATAAAGAATATGATATAAAAATAAATTCAGAAACGTTATTTCGGTCAATTATTTCTCCCCTCCAATAATACCAATTGGTATTGTATTTTATATCATTGGAAAGCCTGATTAGTCACCTTTACAACGAGGTACAAGAGAGTGGTGCACTGTGGGAAGGCGAACGATGGCAAGCGATTCGCGTTGCTGCAGTGTAAACGCACCGTTAGGGTGAGGGTTCCTAGCGCAATACAAACCTGTGGATCCGTTCCTGAACAGGCATGAGCTGTGAGACCGAATCACCAAACACGACTCTCTGTGCTATTGATCAGGCTAGCCGACTCAAGAGTTCTAAAACATCCACTGATGTTAAACATGATACTGAAATACTATTCCTCTATATCCTCATCTTCCCCCTCCTCTTCTCCTATCTCCTCCTCCCTCTCCTCTCAGCCTCTCTCTTCCTCTCCTCCTCTCGGAAGCAGGCGACCAGGTGGCTGAAAATGGTTCAGCTCTCCAGAGGGGCAAGAGAGAGGGCGAGAGAGAGAGATAGAGAGATTATAGAGAAAGGGAGAGTAAGAGAGAGGGAGGGGTTTGTAGGACAGCGATATCCTACTTTCACTGCCCCAGTTTGGAGAAATGAAGAATCACCAGAGGGAACTGGCAGCCCCCCCCCCCCTCTTGCCCCTCGCCAACGAGCACGGTTAAAAATACACTCATCCCGCTCTGCAAAGCTCCTGGACCTTCTAGAGGTCTAGCTGGACTCTGTACTAGCTGGGCTGTGTACTAGTTGGGCTCTGTACTAGCCTGGTTCTCTTTTCTGCAGCTCAAACTGCAGTCAGGCCTCGGTAGGTAACTTGTGATTGGGGCAGGCATGAACCTGGACCTGGGCAGTGCTGTTCTGGGCTGCTGGACTGGGCTAGACTGGACTGGGCTGCCGGGCCTGGGCTGGACTGGGCTCCAGTGTGTGTGTGGAGGTGGAGGAGGGGTACTTTTACTAGGTAACTTCTACAATGTGCATTGGTTTCTAACATAGCTCTGTGTGTCCAGGTGGCTGACCTTGAGGCCCATGGAGGTCAGGGTCCCAGCGACATGCTGAAGGACGAGCTGACTCAGTCTCTGGAGGAGCTGGAGGCCCTGCTGAAGGCCAAGGACGAGGTGGGCTCACCTGAACAGCACTACAGTCACCTGGCCTGCACCTGAACAGCACTACACTCACCTGGCCTGCACCTGAACAGCACTCTCACGCAGGATCTCCACCCTCATGCATCCAGCATCATCAGCATCCATCTGTGTGTTAACCCTCCTGACCTCGCTCCCTCAACAGGAGATCCACATCCTGCAGAGCCAGAAAGCTGAGTACCAGGAGATGGAGCAGGAGAGGGAGGAGGCCACCCATAGACTACAGGTACCTTGGATATCAGTCTACTGCATGTACATCCCATAATAACCAGAGTGCTACATCCTATAATGACCAGATTGATGTGCTGCAGGAGCTGCAGATGCGCAGCGTGGAGCTGGAGCGGCGGGTGCAGGGCTCAGAGCACAGTCTGGCCGCATCGCTGGAGGATCGCGACCGCCTGGAGGGGGATCTGCAGAGGGTTGTGGACATCCTGGACCTCAAGATCTACGACCTCAACGACCTGCGCCAGAGCCTGGCCAAACTGCTCCACAAATAGACACAGACAGGGGGAGGGGAGGAGGGGAGGAGGGGAGAGGAAGAGTCTGATGTTTTTTTCTCTTCTGTACACAATCCATCATTTCATAGGACAGATGAGAAGGGTGGAGACAGGTGAGAGAGATCTACCTGAGGTTCTCCCCTCTGGTGTTGTGTGCTGCTGGCTCTTTTACATTAGGCTTGTTAAGTTTAGGTTGTTAGCTAGCATAGGAATCCTGTCTGTCTGACGTTGTTGTGCTACACAACCTCCTCTACTTGGCTTACCCAACGCAGTTAAGTGTCTAGGCATCAAACCAGGGGCCAATAAGCATGGGGGTCACACATGCTTGGTGGGGCAGAGGTCATACTCCTGAGAGGAACTCCTTTTATAAAACCTTGTAAGGTTAAGAGTAAGGGGTCCCGTTCCACCTTGTTTTGAGGAGAACCTGAGCCTGGACCTGCTGATGTCTGAAGAACCCTTTAGAACAAACGCTCTGAAATCCCAAGCGACCACGCCAGCGGAACCTATCTAGCACTCAGCTGTTCAGTCATCTGGTTGTTGGGGCGGTTTTCCTCACTGCTGCAGCAGGGGAACCACTAGTCAAGTTCTAATTTCACCCGATGCCATTGTTAAGTAATTTGTGGGCGGTCTATTGGTTTACGTTCTAAGTGCATGACATTGCGGCTGGGACTCAAGCTAATCACGTATTTATTGTATGTGTTGAAGGGCAATGACCTTGACATGACTCAGTTCTGAGCTTGAGATACGGTCTTTTAACCAGAACCCCAAGCCCCGGTATTCTCAGAAGTATTCCAATGATTCTGCAAGTTTAGTGTAATTAGAAAACAATCCAAGTTTGTTGTCAAATGTAAGATGCAAGAAAATGTTGATGTATAGGTGACATATAGGTGAGATATAGGTGAGATAGAGGTGAGATATAGGTGAGGTACGACAGCATGTTGAGATGCATCCTACAGCCTTTATGCATGAGAACCACAGCATCAGTGCAAGCTTCATGTTAAAAACATGAACTAATGTCCCCCAAAGACCACCAGTGTAGAGAACACTGACGCCTGTGATGGCAACACTACATCAACCTTAACCATTATGTATCGACATTGCAATGCCTACAGTAACATCATTGTAGTTGCATAGGAACTTCTATGGAATTGATGATATATCAATATTGGGATGCTATAGTGTTAGGGGTATAAGTTATTAGAAAGTGTAAAAAGGGTAATGGTGTAATCTTGATGCAATGTGCTGTCTGAAACTGTCCAGGTTATCTGACTGTATATTCATATTAGTTTAAGATAGTTACTGTACCAACAGGATGTTTAAGTAAGCTCCTATAGCTGAATAAGATAGCTAAGGTTTAGAACAGTTAACTTTCACTTTCAATTTCATTGTTCAATACTATGAATAAGAACATTAGGAAAAGTTTGCCAAAAAGTACGGTAGTTAACACTGTTCAGATACACTCACCATGTGAAGAACAGTGTGTGGATAACCATGTCTGCTGTCTTTAAAGCCTTATTTTGAAACAAAGCATACAGAAATGTGTAATGAATCCAGATAATAAAATAAGTGCTAGTGTTTTCTTGTGCTTGGAGTGTTTTCTTGTGCTTGGAGTGTTTTCTTGTGCTTGGAGTGTTTTCTTGTGCTTGGAGTGTTTTCTTGTGCTTGGAGTGTTTTCTTGTGCTTGTATTAACAACAGGTTTCGTCATGACCAGAAAAGGAACAGACTCAAATGTAAACATCAAATTGACAATTTCAGTCTGCTGGATATGTAAATGTAATGTAGTGTAATGTAATGGCGGACTGCTGCTCCCAAGAGATGAAAACCATGACAACTAAACAGTGTTCCTTTTTCAGATATTTTATTGCAGCAAAGGCCTAGTAAAAGGCCTAACTACACTTTAGCAGTGTAAATAACACAATAACAGTGTAACAGCAATGTAACAACGGTGTAATCTCAGTGTAATAATAACAATAAGTGTAATAATTGTGCAGAAAGTGTAATAACACAATAACACTGAGTACTTAAGTACCCATGTCCAGTACTCTTTCCACCACAGCAGTTTAATAACGTAATAACAGTATAATAACTGTGTAATAACAACATAACAATGTAATAGCAGTGTCATAACAGTGTACAACAACATAAGTGTACAAACGTGTACAGAAGTCATAACAGCATAATAACAATGTAATAGCAGTGTCATAACAGTGTACAACAACATAAGTGTACAAACGTGTACAGAAGTCATAACAGCATAATAACAGTGTAATAACAGTGTAATAACAGTGTACAACAACATAAGTGTACAAACGTGTACAGAAGTCATAACAGCATAATAACAGCATAATAACAGCATAATAACAGTGTAATAACAGTGTAGCAACAGTATAACAACAGATATAAAAGTGTAGAAACTGTAAAACTCATGTTTTAACAGTTTACATGTGTAAAAAGACTACAAAGTCATTGGATAAAAGAGTCTGCTAAAGAGTCTGCTCGTTTATTAAGATCATTGAAGTATTCGCCTTTTGCTCTTTCTTGTAAGTCGCTTCTGATAAATTACTAAATGTAAATATATCTACCTGTTTTGGTCAAGCTTAGGGTTGTCAACTTTGTCACTATGAAATATGGTGGCCTGCTGCAGCAGTGAGGGTGTGTGTTTGTGTAAATATGTATTGTTTTGAGCCATTTGTCATAATGATAGCTAATTGGCGCATTTACTTAAAGTATTGGATGATAAGTGTTGGTATTTATTCTCAAGTCTGATCAACGCTGCTGTCATTAAAGCAACGAATGTCTATGACTTGACCCATGTGAGTGTTATGACGAAGATATACATGCATTATATTCGTACACTCGCAAACTGCATATAACAAAAAATCATCCGTCCCTGGGTGGGCTTGAACCACCAACCTTTCGGTTAACAGCCGAAAGCGCTAACCAATTGCGCCACAGAGACAGGTGTCACCCGTAATGACGTATATTACATTATAAAAATTGTTACAATTGCCACTACTATCGATGTTTTATATTTGTGAATCCTTAAGCGTTGCCTCAAGAAGTATACGCAATATTGTGTGAACCTACCTTCATGTCAAATTTCCGACATTCGACAGCGACTCCTTTCAATACTGGTGTAATGTCTCCCCCTAGTGGGGACTTTTACGCTTTACGCAGTGCAATCAATTATGATTTGTAGAAATAGGACTACTTCAAACAAATCACTAAGTTAATTAAGCCTATTTTCCTTTAACAATTGCGTGTTAGTTTTGCGTTTAAGCTAGGCTAATCGTCTTGAAATGTAGGCCTATTAGCCTATGTTTTGTTATTACTGCGCGAGCAGTTAGAGATTTTAAACTTAGTGAGAGGAGAACAAAAAAGCCTAAAACGGAGTAGATTAAAGCAGAGTACAGTATACAAAGTAAAGTAGAGTATAGTAGTTTTTTACCCATTTAAACTTGTTTTAACATTTACATGTATGCATTTAGCAGACGCTTTTATCCAAAGCGACTTCCAAGAGAGTTTTACAAAAGTGCATAGGTCACTGATCATAACAATGAGATAGCCCCAAACATTGCGGGTAGCCAAACATGAAGCATACATTGTAAAACCAAATAAGTCCCAAAGGGAAGAACAATAAGAGCATGTAGTTAGACAAGTTACAATTAAACAGCAAGAACCTCAAAAGTGCAAGAGTGTACCTGTGGAAAAGCAAGCAACAATAATATATTTCACAGCGAGTACAATAATTTAAAGACAGTTACAACAAACCAACAAGAGCAACAAGTCTCTCTCAATCTTTTAACCTATTTTCCCGCAAAAATAAATAAACCTTTCTTTTTTTACCTAACCTTTTTTCACATTATGTCTTTACCTTTCGAAACTTTTTTTTCCACACACACAGTGAAAGGTGAGGAGACAAGCTTAAAAAAGAAGATTAAGGCCGAATCCCAATTATTGGCTAGGGGTACTCCCCCTCACCCCTTCCCCCTGGCCCTTAACCTTTTCCTGCCTAAGCCAACATTCTGAACATTCCATATAGCCTGGCTGCCAGCCCAAGTTCTCCCCGCCCACAAAAAAAGTTGGGTCTGGAGGGTCTCGTATTGGAGGCCAAAAAGAGCGTTAATCGCGCGATAAAAGTGTTAAACTGACAGCACTAATTAATTTCTTTAATGTGTCTTGTCCATATACAAGCAATAATGATTATAAATACAACATTCTAAATAGTAAATTCTTTATATAGCCACATATTAAAATAAGAAAATTAAGTAATGTTTCAGTCCTCCTCACCTATTCAAGCAATAATTATAACAAAGGCGGCAAGGTGCTCACATTGTTGCCAGGTTGAAAATGGTATCATACCAAAGGCTCAAAATGATGGTATTTGGAGGATAATTACATGCATCTGGCAACACTGAGAAGGCGATTGACCAATGACAGTTCTCTCTACAGTCAGAGCTCGCGCAAAAAGGTGGAACGTAACGGATATACCCTTTCCAAAACTTGTAAGGGTTTGTGAAACTAGTTTGTGAAAGATCCAGAGAAACACAAATATCCGACGAGGTAAAATCCCGGACGATTTTGGAATCAAGCATTTTTTAGGTCTCAAAAAGGGGACATGTCCGGGTAAAAGAGGACGTCTGGTCACCCTAAATAAAACCCATCATCCAGTACATTTTTGTTGTTGAAATTTTGCGTCACGTGGGTTGATGGCGGTCACGTGGCCTCTGATCCAGTAATAGCTAAACAGCTGTGCAGTGATGTTGGTAGAGCTAGCTTTTTCAGTTTAACAACACGGGTTGGTAGCTAGGTAGCTTTCGGTGCTGTGACTGCACACACAACGCACCTTACTAAACATACACAAATGTATAGTAACCAGTTTGTTCGACATCAAACGATGGAGCGGATACCAGACTTGTACCGTACTATTATATCAAGCACTATTTTTTGCTGAGTTTTCAATGTCATCTGTAGCAAGCTAGCTAAAGTAGCTAGCATCTGCTGTTAAGGCCGCGGCCAGCGGAGGGAGACAGGTAAGTGCACAGATTCAGATAGTTATGATAGTGTAGTTGTTGTTAAAAACATATAATATGGCTAGGTTAGCCAGATAGTTATCTTGAGGGTTGTCTTAGTAACATACCAGGGTGTTTAAGTAGACAGCTCGACGTCAGCTGCAGAATCAATGTGAATTATGATTATGAAATGTTCACTGTCGCGGGTGAGATTTTAGCTATCCACTATAGCTAGCGTTATTTATTGGTGCATTAAACTGTAGCAAGCGTTCTGACTAGCTTGGTGCGTGGTTTGTTTCGATTTCGCTTTGCATTGGCCCAACCAACGCGCTCAACATGGAAGACCAACCCAAGCTAGACTTGTCGTTTTCCATGTGCACCTGTGTGTTCATGTCTTAAGTATTGTCAGGTCTGTGTGTCAGTACAGACTATAGAATAATCAGACATTTGTGACGACGTCATATTCGAAATGTAACACCCCCCCCTCTCCCCCCTCTCCCCCTCTCGTTGTTGGTGCCTCTGACCACGCCAGCCAGCTTGCTGTAGTCGAGGCGGGCAGTCGTGTCTGGCGACTCCGGTTGGCTTGTTGCCTGGTCGGTCACTCGGTCCTACCCTTGGTCGAGCCATGTCGTCGTCCAGTTGCTGCCACTTGCCCGGTTCGCTGTGTGACGACTCCGCCACCGCGGAGCTGCCCAAGAATGCGCACGAAACCCAGTCCGAACAGGCTCAGTACGTTGCCAAGGTGACGGCCAAAGATGGCCGACCTCTGTCCACCGTTGTCAAGGCAGTAGTGGGTTCACAGAGGTAAGTTGAAGTCCAGTTGTTGGAGTTGCAGGATCGTCTCCAGAATGAAACGGATGGGGGGGGGGGGGGGGCGGCATTTGGTTTCCACTAGGGGGCATTTTATATATACCTGTCTTATAGAAACTGCTATAATAATGGGGGGGGTGGCAGAGCATTCATTTGGGGGGGCATTGCCCATCAATCCCCCTCGGAGCCGACCCTGGTTGTGATTAAAGGGATGTTACACCAACATGTAGAAAAGTTGTTTATGATCATATTAATAGTCATTTTTTAACCTGCCCTGTGGCCTCTTCTGCCCTCCTGTTTTTCTGTTTGGTTTCCCTCCTGTTCTCCATCCTGTTCTCCATCCTGTTCTCCATCCTGTTCTCCATCCTGTTCTCCATCCTGTTCTCCATCCTGTTCTCCATCCTGTTCTCCATCCTGTCTCCTTTCCTACTTTCCTGTGTGGTGTCCCATGTGCGGTGTCCCATGTGCGGTGTCCTGTGCAGTAACGAGGGCATGTGTCGTATCTGCCATGAGGGTGCTGGGGCCGAGACCCTGCTGACCCCTTGCGGCTGCAGGGGCACCCTGGGGAAGGTTCACCGCAGCTGCCTGGAGAAGTGGCTGTCCTCCTCCAGCACCAGCTACTGTGAGCTCTGCCACACCGAGTTCACCATCGAGCGCAGGCCTCAGCCCCTCACACAGGTAACTACCTCACACAGGTAACACTACCTCACTACCTCAAACAGATAACTACCTCACACAAGTAACTACCCCACCACCTCACACAGGTAACTACTCCACTACCTCACACAGGTAACAACCTCACTACCATACACAGGTAACACTACCTCACACAAGTAACACTACCTCACAAATCAAACACAGGAAACATGTAAGTGCTGGTAAGTGATGTTGCTCCTCCCTCCCAGTGGCTGAGAGACCCGGGCCCCCGCAGTGAGAAGCGGACGCTGCTGTGTGACATGGCCTGCTTTCTGCTCATCACGCCGCTGGCCGCCATCTCAGGCTGGCTGTGTCTGCGGGGAGCCCAGGACCACCTGCAGCTCCGGAGCAGGCTGGAGGCCCTGGGCCTCATCGCCCTCACCATCGCCCTGTTCACCATCTACATCCTTTGGACCCTGGTACTCTCTCGCTCACACACACCCACCCACACACCAGTTGGGTAAGTCAGTCACTTACATACCTGTATGTACCCCCTTAGGTGTCGTTCAGGTACCACTGTCAGCTCTACTCCGAGTGGCGAAGGACCAATCAGAAGGTGCGTCTGCTAGTGCCTGACATGAAGGGCGGACATTCCGCCACGCAACATTCCGTTCCCTCCAAGTCCACCAAGAAAACCACAGACGAGACCATCGTATGAGCCTGGGGCCCCTTGCTGGGGCTGGGGCCTGTTGCTGGGGGTGGAGCCTGTTTCCAGAGGTGGAGCCTGTTTCCAGAGGTGGAGCCTGTTTCCAAGGGTGGAGCCTGTTTCCAAGGGTGGAGCCTGTTTCCACGGGTGGAGCCTGTTTCCACGGGTGGAGCCTCTTTCCACGGGTGGAGCCTGTTGCCTGGGGCAGGGACTGTTGCCAGGGGTCGTGCCTGGTATAGAGTACTGTATCATAATAAATGTATAATAATAATAATAATTCTGGTATTATTAAGGACTGGAACTTGTGCACTTACGGAGCGCTGTGGGAACTTTCCTGTCTGACATGAAGACCCCGCTTAGCCCTCCATGTCCTCACCTGTGTGTTGACATCACCGTGGTGACTAGACTGTAGCCATAGCAACCATGGCTGTAAGATGATGAACACTAGAGACTGACTGTAGCAGGATGTAACTGATGCAGCATGTATATCTAACTCCCTCTCTATCCTCTTCTCTCCATCCTCTCCTCTATTCTTTTCTTATCCTCCCTTCTTAATCTACTCTATCCTCTCCTCCTCCTTTCCCCTCTTTGTCTACTCAAGCCTCTCCTCCTCCTTTCCCCTCTTTGTCTACTCTATCCTCTCCTCCTCCTTTCCCCTCTTTGTCTACTCTATCCTCTCCTCCTCCTTTCCCCTCTTTGTCTACTCAAGCCTCTCCTCCTCCTTTCCCCTCTTAATCTACTCAAGCCTCTCCTGCTCCTCTTCCCCTCTATCTACTCTATCCTCTCCTCCTCTTCATCTACTCTCCTCCTCTCCCCCTTTTCCTCCTCATCTTTCCTCGTCCTCCTCTTAAGAAAGGTGGGGAGAGGGAGGTGGGGAGATGGAGAGAGACAAGGAGGGGGATAGGGCTAGCAGTGTCAGTGTGGATTGTTGTCTTCCTGTTACACCTTGCTGTGCAATAAAGAATAAGGGACCTACTGCTGTGGACTGTGTCGGTCTGTTCTCTCTCTGGTTCCCCATCACCACAAACACAATCTAATATTGTAAAACTTTATTTCCTGGTATTAATGTATTAATGTAACGCAAGCAGACAAGCCATCAAAAAGAAATATAATTTATTACACAAAACTAGATTGGTATGACAGAAAGGGAAGGGATTTCAAGGAGGAGGGACAGGAATTGAGGTCGGGGGTAGGGTTGCCCTGGTTACAGGTTCTGACAGCACTGTGGTCGGCTCCGCTGGGCGTCGGCGGTGGGTGAGACGGTGATGTCCACCACGTTGTCGCCAGGGGAGTCGTCGTGGGCGGAGTGATCAGAGAGCTGCTTCTGGGACACAATACGGTAGATCTCTGATGGGAGGGGAGGAGAAATTGACAGTGTAAGTGTGTGTCTTCCACACACACACACACTGCTCTGTGGAGTGTCACACCCCTTGGGGAGCCTACCTGTGAGGATGTTCTTGAAGGCCTCCTCTACATTGGTGGAGTCTAATGCTGATGTCTCGATAAATGACAAGTTGTTCTTCTCTGCAGGGAGAGGAGGACAAGAGGACCCTTAGTGAGCATGTGGTAGTGGGTGTTTGTTAATGGTAGTGGGAGTGTCTTAGTGGGCGTGTCCCTGTGAAGGCGTGTAGTGGGCGTGTCCCTGTGAAGGCGTGTAGTGGGCGTGTCCCTGTGAAGGCGTGTAGTGGGAGTGTCTTAGTGGGCGTGTACCTGCAAAGGTGTGCGCCTCATCGGTGGGGACGGCCCGCAGGTGCCTCAGGTCGCTCTTGTTTCCCACCAGCATGATGACGATGTTACTGTCAGCATGGTCCCTCAGCTCCTTCAGCCAGCGCTCCACGTTCTCATAGGTCAGGTGCTTGGCCATGTCATAGACCAGGAGAGCCCCCACAGCCCCCCGGTAGTACCTGGAGGGGAGATGGGGAGGGAGGGGGAGACAGTCAGGCAGAGAGACAGGCAGGGGGACTGACAAGCAAGGTGACAGGCAGGGAGACAGGCAGGCAGGGGGATTGACAGGCAGGGGGACTGACAGGGAGAGAGACAGGGAGGGAGACAGGCAGGGAGATAGGCAGGGAGAGAGAGAGACAGGGAGACATTGGAGCATGTGTGCATTTGGGGACCCTGTGTGTGTGTGTGTCTAGTTGTGTGTGTCCAGGTGTATATGCAGGTGTGTGTGTTCAGGTGTGTGTCCAGGTGTGTGTGTGCAGGTGTGTGTGTCTCACGCGGAGGTGATGGCTCGATAGCGCTCCTGACCGGCCGTGTCCCAGATCTGAGCCTTGACCGTCTTCCCGTCCACCTGGATGCTGCGTGTGGCAAACTCGACCCCGATGGTGCTTTTACTCTCCAGGTTGAACTCATTCCTGGTGAACCGGGACAGAAGGTTACTCTTACCTACACCAGAGTCCCCGATCAGCACCACTGGAGGAGAGGGGGTGAGGAGATGGAAGGATGAGGAGATGGAAGGGAGAAGGGAGAGGAGAAAGAGAAAGAGGGAGGAGAGTGAGTAGGAGGAGAAGAGGAAGTAGAGAGAGAGGAGGAGAGAAGCTCCTTTGTTGTGTCTGACAGGAAGTAATAGAGCATCTCTCTCCCCTTCTCTCCCCCCGTCTCCTCTCTCGCCCACAACTCGCACACAACTCATGTGTGTGTGTGTGTGTGTGGGGGGGGATCAACCGGAAAGTGAACCTCGCGTAACCCAACAGACTTTATACATTTTAAATTACCGACCCTTTAGCTACAACTGCACGTCTTCTGTTTTAGAATGCAGGGATAAAAAGAATCAGTAACTCGTTCTCTTTTCGTCATGAGTTAGTAAAAGTTGAAGCGTCACCAGAAACAGCGGGTGTTGCACGCTACCTATAAATATAGCAGCAGGCGCAGGAATGTTATTGTGACAACACAAAGAACGTAATCATCCCCATCAACCGATTTCCAGCGAGGCAACGTTGCTTCTATAACAATTCTGCCACAGTCCAGTACTTAATATGTGTATATGCGGACGCCTGGTGTCATTGGACAGAATAAAACAATGACGAAATTACTGAACTGCCGGAGAAGCTGTCATCATTACCTTTGAACAAGAAATCGTATTCATCGTCTCTGTTCCCCATTTTAGACGAGTGTTAGGGTTAGTCTCCGACGCTGATCCCGCTAAAGGATGCGTGAAAGGATGCGTCTGTTTATCAGCTGTACATACAGAGGAGAAAAGTGTACACCGTACAGCCCAACACGATGCGTCACCGGGGTGTCGGAGCAAGCTGGCCGCAGGGAGACATCTCAGCTCTGCAGGAGGGGAGGGGTCCCTGCGTTTCTCATTCCTACCAGGGAGGACGGTGTGCTGCAGCGCACACGTTTGC
Organism: Hypomesus nipponensis; assembly: GCF_054491055.1. Lineage (NCBI taxonomy): Eukaryota > Metazoa > Chordata > Actinopteri > Osmeriformes > Osmeridae > Hypomesus > Hypomesus nipponensis. The sequence goes on along the minus strand of NC_140370.1, from coordinate 18,417,303 downwards.
GTGTGTGTATGTGTGTACGTGAGCTTGTTGAGGAGGTGACCAGGACTGACGTGGGCAGGAAGATCAAGGAGGGTGTGGATGAGATGACCAGGATGGTGCTCCGCTCTGCTGAGTCTGTCTCCAGGGTTAGGGTCTCCAGGGGAGGAGAACAGCTGGGGCCCTTTGGAGCCTTCAGGCCCTATCACAGGTCTCACACACTCTCTCTCTCTCTCTCTCTCTCTTTCTCACACACACACCATCTCCCAGGTCTCTCTCTCGCACACACTGTTCTGAGAGTTTACAGGGAGGTCTACAATTCCTGCCAATTGGCTCCATCTTGGCAGCAGGCCTTTCATTTAGAACCACCTACACAATACTTGAAAAGTGTCTGAATGAACTCACCAATGATGCCCAGAACTTCCTGATGAAAGTCCTAAATATAAATGCCAGTGCTGTATAGACAGCTATGGATGATGTCAATGACACAATTATATTATATTTTGTGAAGACTTCCACCAGTTATCCCTTTATTCTATAGTGTGTTGCAATGTGTCAGCAGGATGTAATAAGTCAAAATTGTTTGTGAGTTAGAATCTCAGAAGTGCTTCAGACACAAGATTAGCATTCTATTTTGCTGTTTTGGATTAAATAATAAAGATGATAGTTGAAGCTCTATTGTCTGTGATAAGGCATTTTGAGACACCTGGTGAACAGCAGCCTTCACTTTATCAAAATCACTCACTGTATGTTGCATTTAGTGCTGTCAAACAATTAAAATATTTAATCGCGATTAATCGCATTAATGTCATAGTTAACTCGCGATTAATCACAATTAATCGCACATTTGTATCTATTCTAAATGTCCCTGATTTCTTTTTGTCCCAATCTTTTTCAAATTTTAATGCTCTCATCAACATAGAAAAGTGGTTCGGATTGCTTTGTGCAAATATTTTTTTTATTGAAAACAACATTGCAATCGCCTGGCTTAGACGAGGGGGCAGAGAATTCGCATCAGCTGTGTGCTTGGCCATCAAGTGGTATTTCAGACTGGACGTGCTGCGATGATAGCTCAGTTTACAACGACAAAACACACAGATCACTGGTCTTGTCAATAGAACCATTTGGCAACTTTTTAAAAGCAAACTTTCCATTCAGAATCTTATTAGCATCCATTTCGGCATCTCGCGCTCGTCATCCACTCAAAACGTAACGTCAGCCTACTACCAGAGAATGTCTAATATCCGTAAACGGGCTCTGCTACTACTCTTTAGCCAGCTCGCAAGCCAAACGAGTGTTTGGCGTGCCTGTTGTTTTGTTTCCGGTCTAGCTAGATCCGGTGTGGTGTTGTAGTTTTTCTAACGTCGGTAGTTGTTGCAACAGCATGTGAAAAAAACTACAAAGTTTGCTAGGCCAAAAAGAGAGTTAATCGCGCGATAAAATAATTGACGCCGTTAATTTGGGTTTGCGTTAACGCCGCTAATAACGCGTTAAACTGACAGCACTAGTTGCAATGTAACAGTAACAGTGAGGGCGAGGTCCCCACTGGACAAGTGTGAATTAGTGCAGCAGTGAAATCATAAGACTGACAAAAACAATCATATTCTGATGTAAACAGGAAGTCTGTTCCAGAGGAGAAAAGGTTTATACAGGAACCTGGTCTCAGCCTGTAACACACATACCTCATCATAACACCCATGCAACACACAATTATACACCTCCATAACTGCTGCACAGGTCCAGGTTTGCTGTATTTGTACTGTCAGGTTGTATAGTACAGACATAGAGTCCAACACATACAAACACAAACAAGAAGCACACAAGTTCAAGTGTGCTGTATTTGTTTTTTAAACACAGTACAAAGTAACATATCCAGGTGACGTTACTGCCTGTCGTGTGGGGGCCTTTACAGCCATTAGAGACCTGATAGACCTACAGAGTACATGTATGTAAGTGACCTACAGTAGGTTGGATATAGTATCATCTAGTGTTTATATATATCTATGGGATATAGTACCAGACAATATGTTTTGATTCACCAATCTGGTAGCACTCACTATCTCAACAAGAGATACAGTAATTGAACTCTACTTAGTATTCAGTTGCAAACTTTACATCAGAAAGTGCATTGCTAAAACCGACCACTGCAGACATAGCCTCTTGTGACAGTTACATGAGTGTGAGACTGCAGCTCTGAGGACCAGGGGGGCTATTCTACCGGACACAGGGTCACTGAGGAGTCAAACCTAACCCAAAACCCTGGATATAAGGGCTCAGTGAATGTGCTGTGGAATGTGTACAGGTGGGTCAGTGTGTTAGAGGAGACTCTGTAGAAGGACAGAGTGCCGGCCGGCCAGTCCAGATACACGCCTACTCTGTGGGAGCCTGAGGGGGGGACAGGTATGTCGGTGCTCTTGTTGTTGTGCCAGACACAGTAACTGTTCCCATCGCAGACAAGACTCCAGGACACGTCATTGTGTCCGAGCCAACAGTCTTCACCTTTTCCTTTCCTGATGATCCTTTTATAAGTTCCTCCTATAGAGACTCCTCCTCCACAGCACTCTACCTCCCAGTAACAGCGACCAGACAGACCCTCTTTACACAGCACCTGTGGCCAGTTGACAAATCTCTCTGGGTGATGAGGATAAGGCTGCTCTTCTCTCCTCCGTGTCACCTTTTTATTCTCCTCCGACAGAAAAAGGAATCTGTCTGTTGTGTTTGGGTCCAGTGTGAGCTCACAGGCATCTGATGGGGGAGACCAAGACACAGACTGATCATCATCGTTCACATTAGAATCTCTCTTCATGTCACTCACCTTCCATTCTCTCTCTCCCTCCCTCTTTCTCCCTTTCTCCCTCACTGTTGCTGTCTCTCTGGTTCATAGCTCAGTGGTTAGTGTATCTGACTGGGTATCACAAGGTTGCAGGTTCAAATCTCCCTTGTGCTAGACTGTTCATTCTGCTAAAAGAAGACATCCATAATCTCCGTGTGCAAACCATAATAGGTCTACGAACATAATAAATATGTCCGTTCAGTTCAAGAAATGAAACAGGATTAATTTTCATAACTAGTACTCACATCTCCTGGGCACAGGGCGTATCCTCCCCTCTCCACCATGATCTATGCTGTCGGAAGAAGCAGAGAAACTGTGAGGTATATAGTTTACTTAAAGAATGTTAACCAGACCCAGTTCTATACTGTATTTGATCTCATTCTGGTGTGTTCTGTCTAGAGACATTAGCTTTGGAAGTCAATGAAAGCTGAGAGCATCGTAGAGCTTGTGGAAAGAGGGAGGATGGAGTCCCTCAAAGAGTGGACGTAGATTAAAGGGAAACTGGTTCATCAAACATTTCTTACTTGAGTTTGTCCAGCCTGCAGATTACATCCTCCAATCCTTTTTCTCCTGGGTGATTGTAGCTCAGGTCCAGTTCCCTCAGAGGGGTGGGGTTGGACCTCAGAGCTGAGGCCAGAAAAGCACAGCCTTCTTCTCTGACCAGACAGCCTGACAACCTGTAGAAATATAATTGTTAACGTCACAGAATCCATTTGGGCCTGCAAAGTGTGTATGCACAGATGGGTTGATTACAAGGTGACTGGTGTCTGTTTAACAACCCACATAAGGGATTATTACCCGGTAGACTAACCAGTAGTGTTAATGCTGTGAACTTTCAACAATAATACTAAAAATTCATGTTGCCATACAAATGTATACCTAACTGTCAGTTGTAACACATGAATACTAACCTCAGTGTCTCCAGTTTGCAGAGAGGACTCCCCAGTCCAGCAGAGAGCAGCTTCACGCCTGAATCCCCCAGGTCGTTGCTACTCAGGTCCAGTTCTCTAAGAGCTGAAGAGGGGAGAGCTGAAGCCAGCGCTTCACAGCACCGTGCTGAGAGGTTACAGTCATTCAGCCTGAAAGACACCAGGAGAACATGTTGACATCACCGGGAGAATGCATGTCCATTTATTTGTTAATATTACATTCATCTTTCAAGGTGCTGGAGCTGAACTATGACCAAAACAATTCTTCTCCTGCAGTGACATCCTTCCTTCTCCTGCAGTGACATCTAACATGTTCATCTGAGCAGAGGTCAGGGGTCACCACTCCTAACATGTTCATCTGAGCAGAGGTCAGAGGTCACCACCACTAATATATTGAGCTTGTGACCTCATGTTAGCTGGTGTGTCCAATTACATGAAACCATGTGAACATTGTGGAGAACAGAGAAGTTAGAATGCAATTGTCAGAATATTTTTTTAAAGATTGACATTTTCCTTTATTCGGTGTAAGGAAGTTGACTGCCCTGTGTAGTATAGTTTCTGGTTGGTAAATCAATGTTTCATTCAAAGATGTTTGATACACTTCTCGATGGACAGGGAACACACACTACTTATCAACAGAAACTAATAGTTGCATCTCAGAGTTTATTTTTTCAACTTTTTCAACTTTGTCTAATTCAAGCATGCAAATGTCTGATGTGTGGTTGAATTGTCAGTTAATTAGTCAGACCTCAGTGTCTCCAGTTTGCAGAGAGGACTCCCCAGTCCAGCAGAGAGCAGCTTCACACCTGAATCCCCCAGGTCGTTGCTACTCAGGTCCAGTTCTCTAAGAGCTGAAGAGGGGAGAGCTGAAGCGAGCACTTCACAGCACCGTTCTGAGAGGTTACAGTCATTCAGCCTGAAAGACACCAGGAGATGGATGTTGACATCACCAGGAGAACATGTGACATCGACAGCTCCTTGTTGTCATGTATTGATAAAATAGCCACTGAAAATTGTTTGATATACAGCTCTGGAAAAAGAGAGACCACTGCATCTTTTTCTTTCTTTTAGAAATAAGTTGAGAAAGGACAATTTTGACTGAAGAACAGAAGAGTATCGCAGTGGCCTCTTAAATTTTACCCTTCTGTTCCTCATTCAAATTTGTCCTTCTCAACTTTTTGAAAAACGAAAGAAAAAGCTTCAGTGGTCTCCAGTGGTCTCTTTTTATGGTGATTCCATGAATAGTTAAAATGTCCCTCATACTTACAGAGTAAAATGTCCCTCATACTTACAGAGCACTTCTGGAGGCTTTGACCGCTGGCAACAGCCCCATTAGACCTTCCTCTGATCTGGAGTATTTCTTCAGGTCAAACACATCCAGCTTCTCTTCTGAAGTCAGCAAAACAAAGGCTAAAGCTGACCACTGTGTAGATGAGAGCTTCTCACTGGAGAGACTTCCTGACCTCAGGTAGTATTGAATCTCATTAACTAGAGAACAGTCATTGAGTTCATTCAGACAGTGGAACAGATTCATGCATCTCTCTGGAGAGGGATTTTCCCTGATCTTCTCCTTGATGTACCTGACGGTCTCCTCGTGGCTCAGTGAGCTGCTTCTTGTCTGTCTCAGTAGCCCTTGGAGGAGCTTCTGATTGGACTCCAGTGAGAGGCCCAGGAGGAAGCGGAGGAAAAGGTCCAGCTGTCCATTCTTGCTCTGCAAGGCCTTGTCCACAGCACTCTTGTAGAAAGACTTGGGTGGGGTGGCAGGTATATTCAAGAAGGTCAGCATTGTGCCGCAAAGGGTTTGATGTTCAGCCATTGGATTCTTGTTGTTGATGATGAATGAGAGAAACACAAACACAGCTGCCAGAAACTCCTGAAAGCTCAGATGGACAAAGCAGAACACCTTCTCCTGGAAGATTTGACTTTCCTCTCTAAAGATCTGTGTGAACACTCCTGAGTATACTGAGGCATCACAGGCATTAATTCCACACTCTCTCAGGTCCTCCCCATAGAAAATCAGATTGCCTTTGTCCAGCTGGTGAAAGGCCAGTTTTCCCAGGGACAGAATGCTCCGAATGCTCTCTTCATCCCAGTCTGCATCTGCCTCAGTTTTCTTCTGATACTTCACTTTCTTCTGTTTGGTCTGCAACACCAGGAAGTGTGTGTACATCTCAGTCAGGGTCTTGGGCATCTTGCCCCTCTTCTCTGATCTCAGCATGTGTTCAAGGACTGTAACAGAAATACAAGCGAAGACTGGTATGTGGCACATGATGTAAAGACTTCTTGATGTCTTGATGTGTGAGATGATTCTCCTGGCCAGCATCTCATCACTGCATCTCTTCATGATGTACTCGTCCTTCTGTGGGTCATTGAACCCTCTTATCTCCGTTACTCGGTCAACACACTCAGAAGGGATCTGATTGGCTGCTGCAGGTCGAGTGGTAATCCAGACGAGGGCAGAGGGAAGCAAGTTCCCCTGGATGAGGTTGGTCAGCAACACATCCACTGAGGTGGACTCTGTGATGTCACACCGGCTCCTGTTATCTGTGAAGGCTAAAGGGAGTCGGCACTCATCCAAACCGTCGAAGACAAACAGAATGTTGCTTGCGTCACGGATGAAGATCCCTGTTTCTGTGAATCCTGCAGAGAAGGGACGAAGCAGTCCAATCAGACTGATCTCTTCTCCGGCCATCAAATTCAGTTCTCGGAACGGGAGCGGGAAGATGAGCTGGATTTCCTGGTTGGCTTTTCCGTCAGCCCAGTCCATGATGAACTTTGCCACAGAAACTGTTTTTCCAATTCCAGCCACTCCCTTTGTCAGAACAGTTCGGATGGTGTGTTCTGGTGTGTCTCGTCCAGCTGAGGGTTTAAAGATGTCGTTGCATTTGATGGGTGTCTCTTGTCTTGCCGACTTCCTGAATGCTGTCTGAATATGTCTCACCTCATGTTCATAATTGACCTCTCCACTCTCCCCCTCTGTGATGTAGAGATCTGTGTAGATATCACTGAGGAGAGTTGGCTTTCCATGTTGATCAATTCCCTCGATAACAGTATGAAACTTTCTCTTCAGTTCTGATTTGAGTTCAAGGCTCAGCTCATCCAAGAAAGACAAAGAGGCATCTAGGAAAGAGGTTTATTGACAGGGTTTTGGTTTCTTAGATGAAGTGATTGACATCAAAGACAAAACATTCAGTTTGATATGATGATACCAGATGGATTATGTTCATGAACAACAATCAAGGGTCCTACATTGACTAATTATGGAGTATCTTACTTCTCTGCAGGGTTCCAGTGAGCACATTCTGGATACTGTTCCTCTGAGACTCGCATCTGTTTAAGATGAACACAAACATGAACACCAGACATCCCATCACACACTTCAATCTGGTTAGAGATATAATCTGCAAGGTGCAGGACCAACACATACAAAATGTATTTGTCGCTGCTGCTAGTGTCCTTTGGAATTACAATATGTCATTCTATATTTGTGTTACATGTTTTTTTAGTTAATTGTTTGTGAATGGATTGTATGCTCTACTGGCTGTGCAACAAATCACCCTTTGAGGATAATTGAAAAATGACCTTACCTTACTGTTAATACTACACAATGCCACATATCTTCTTACCCTTCAGTAGTAATATGTTTGTCTCCAAACACAATAGGTGCCTCCATAGACCAGTCACTCTTCATGGACACACAGCTGGGTACAGGTGAGGCTGGTCTCTCCTGCTGGATTGGGCTTCAACACAACACAAACATACCTTCAGTCTCTCATATGTTGTGACGATTGATGTTTTCACAATTAAAAACCACAATTGTAATAGATGAGTTACAGTTTCTAAAAAAATCCAAAAAAAGAAATTCAAATAACCACCACAATCCACTACAGATGTTCCACCCAAATATTTTGTGATGTCTGATACGATATAGTACACAAGCATAGCAGTGCTGTAACAGGTGTAAAAGCTGTGTATTGGAAGAAACCTTTGTATGAGCCAAATAGCCTTTTTGTTAATATTTAAAGAATGATGATCATTGTTTCAATGCTTCCCTGATATTTTTTTATTTTTCAAATGTAACGATTCAGATTGGCATCTTAGCCACTTATTGGTAACTTGACACACGCTTTGTGATTTGGATTGTGGCGCGAGTAACAAGGGGGAACTGAACAATGGAGTCGCTGCCTTTTTTGAGAGCAAATTGTTTTTAATCATATCTTAATTTATCTACAGTACCAGTCAAACGTTTGGACATATTTTCCCATGTGTCCAAACTTTTGACTGGTACTGTATATCTACGTTATCTTATACATGTACTTGACATTGGATGTTGTGCTGACCTACAACATTTCAGGTAGGATATTCGAGTTCATTAATTTCAACAACATCCGCATTGGGAAACATTGGTGAAGTGCTTTAATATTACCCTCCCATCGCTTGTGCTGTAAGGTATGTAAACAAATTGGGCAGTGGTGTGGTATTTACTATGCAAGTTGATGTGCCACAAGCCTTTGTGATTGGTTGTGATATGGCATAAATACCAGCAATTGTTTTTTGAGATTTTGAATGGAAGTGTAGCCGAGCTCAGAGATGGACAACAGTCCTTAACAGACAGTCCTCAACAGACAGTCCTCAACAGACAGTCCTTAACAATTATGGATTCTCATCTTACCTCTTAGAATTGGTGTTCATGTCATGTTCTCCAAACAGGCTCATGTTCAAGTCAGTGGCCCCCTTCTCTTTCTCCCCAGAAAGACTCATTTCATCATCCTTTAGAGGCCACGTGCTTGATAGAGAGAGATTAACAGGTTTACAGGAGAGATGGGCATCAAGATGACATGTTTTTATATGCAAAACAAGGCCTCAGAACTCATACCAACCACTGTACTTTACCAATAGATCATTATCAGTAGGCTACTACCAGCCTTTGTGGTATGCCTTGTGAATACCCCCACAGTGGACATACACCCTCACAGTGGACAACACTACTACAAATCCGCTAAAAACTACAACCCCTTTCTGGCAACTCAGCACTACAAATCCCTAACCCGGACTAAACCGGAATAACCCAGACTAACCCGAACTAACCTGGATTAACCCTAACCCTAGCTTTGCAGACCTCCATCTCCCAAGCTCCAAGTCATTCGTTTCTGTCCGAACCAAACAGTTTCAGACCAGTCCATTGTCCTATGAGAAATACTGGCAGCTATGGGCATGGGTTGATGTTAGCCTGTGATAGGTAGATGGTTCATCCAATAACCTGGCAGGTATTTCTTGTGGCAGATTTTTTCAGAAAAGCTTCCAAGGACGTCTTCCTAGAAAGTTCTGTGTAACAAACCACCCGCAGGGTTAGAATTCCAGAGATGCTTTTGTGCTAGGGTTGGTTTCCTGGGTCGGAAACCATCTCAGGAATGAGGAAACTTTGAGGAAAGCTCAGTCCTAACAACAGTATTGCCTATGTGGTCTGTGAAAACCTTCTCAAGTCAGAGGAAATGCTGTTGTTTTCAGACATGTCAGGTGTGAGGAGCCGCGTGATTGGTTCAGTGGAAACAGGTTGGTTGTGAGTAAATGTACAGAATGAATGTACATATTTATTGAATGTATAGAATGCATGTAGAATGTTTTAGGTGAATGTGTAGAATGTAGGTTATTTGGGGGATGTACAGATAAAATTTTGAAAATTTTGAATGTGCAAGTGATATGTTTAATGGAAGGTGGTGTCAAAGACACATGTGTATCCAGGATGGATAATAAAGTTGTATTCTATGATTTAAAAGCATGGTTGGTTCAACCATAATTCAAGCCAAACAAACACCAAGATTCGCCTCTGACAGTGACACGTACCACGGCATCTGTTCATTCCAGAAACATGACTGTCTCATTGTTTTACACTGGGATCTTGTTGTGCAACACTCCTACTGCTAAACCTAAAGCTAAGCTAACCTGTTGTAGTTCACAGACTACCACCACACCTAAAGCTAAGCTAACCTGCTGTAACTCACAGCCTGCTAGAACACCTAAAGCTAAGCTAACCAGCTACCATTTGCTCTCCAGTCAATAGAGGGTCAAAATACTCAAATGAAATCAAAGCAGATCAATGATACAGTATCTATAATTTATTTGAGGAACTTGTATTCATTACAATCTGCCGTTTTCATACTTACATCACTCATGTGATGGTTATGAAAAAATCTGAAGTTTTACAGCCTGGGATTAACCCATAATTTAACCCAAATAGTATTTATCCCTATTTGAAAGGATCATACATGATTTCCACTTGTAAGGATTGTAAATATCAGATCAGTCCCTGGACTAGCAGTAAATAAGTAACCCTGTACTCTAACCCTATACTCTCCAACATGTGAACAGACAACATTCAACTGACCTTTATAAAACAGTGTCACCATCCACCTGCTCCCTGTGCTCCATCTTGTTCTGTGTTGGATAGTAACACTGCCAGCCTGATTACCTGTAGGACCTCCTCAAACTCACCTGACCACAATCCTCAAGACTGTTGCCTCTGCTGTAGGAACGATCACTAAGCCTGGAATGTACAGAATACGCCCACACGCAGATACACACAAACACACACACTCATAGATACACTCACACACAAACACAGATACAAACACTAATACACACAGATACACTTGTGCATGCATGTATTAATACATATACTAAGTATGTATTAAAATAAAACAACAATAAGAATAATAAAACTCCAGCCAACACTGTAGTCTTCCCCCACAAATGAGACAGCGGAACCACAAGATAATGCACCAAGACTCCACACTGGCCTCCACCCTGGCCTCCACACTGGGCTCCAGCCTGGCCTCCACCTTGGCCTCCACACTGGCCTCCACCTTGGCCTCCACACTGGCCTCCACACTGGCCTCCACCTTGGCCTCCACACTGGCCTCCACACTGGCCTCCACCTTGGCCTCCACACTGGCCTCCACCTTGGCCTCCACACTGGCCTCCACCTTGGCCTCCACACTGGCCTCCACACTGGCCTCCACCTTGGCCTCCACACTGGCCTCCACCTTGGCCTCCACACTGGCCTCCACACTGGCCTCCACCTTGGCCTCCACACTGGCCTCCACACTGGCCTCCACCTTGGCCTCCACACTGGCCTCCACCTTGGCCTCCACACTGGCCTCCACCTTGGCCTCCACACTGGCCTCCAGCCTGGCCTCCACCTTGGCCTCCACACTGGCCTCCACCTTGGCCTCCAGCCTGGCCTCCACCCTGGCCTCCACCCTGGCCTCCACCCTGGCCTCCAGCCTGGCCTCCACCCTGGCCTCCACCCTGGCCTCCAGCCTGGCCTCCACCTTGGCCTCTAGCCTGGCCTCCACCCTGGCTTCCACCCTGGCCTCCACCTTGTCCTCCACCTTGGCCTCTAGCCTGGCCTCCACCTTGGCCTCTAGCCTGGCCTCCACCCTGGCCTCCACACTGGCCTCCACCCTGGCCTCCACACTGGCCTCCACCTTGGCCTCTAGCCTGGCCTCCACCTTGTCCTCCACCTTGGCCTCCACCTTGGCCTATAGCCTGGCCTCCACCTTGGCCTCTAGCCTGGCCTCCACCCTGGCCTCCACCCTGGCCTCTAGCCTGGCTTCCACCCTGGCCTCCACCTTGGCCTCTAGCCTGGCCTCCACACTGGCCTCCACCTTGGCCTCTAGCCTGGCTTCCACCCTGGCCTCCACCTTGGCCTCTAGCCTGGCCTCCACCCTGGCCTCCACCCTGGCCTCCACCCTGGCCTCCACCCTGGCCTCCAGCCTGGCCTCCACACTGCCCTCCAGCCTGGCCTCTACCCTGGCCTCTCATACACACACAAACCGGAGGCTGGTGTTGCACCCTAGTGGTGCTACAGGACAGACATCTGAAACAACCAGGACAGAAAGTGTGCAGCTCATAGTATCATATCAGTGCTTATTCTGGTATTAAGGGTTGGATCACGTTGTATTGAATCCTGGTTGGTGGTTTAGAAGGAGAAACCTGAGGTGTAAGATCCCATGATTCCTCTAGTGGGAACACTTTCAAGAGGACACGTTCAGTTAAACCTACACTTCAGAGAATATATTAGGTCAAATACTTAATATAGAGGTTGTCAGTCCTCTGAATCTTCCAAAACTGTCATGACAGACAAGATGAGCCCTGGGCTCGAGGCCTGTACCTGCCAGTCCCAGGTGCATTGTGGGTGTTCCTCTGAGATCAGGGCTCCCAAAAAGCCCCCTCCTCTCCTTCACCTCTCCTCCCCCTCCCCTCCACCCCCCTCCTTTCCTCCCCCTCTCCTCCACCTCCTCTCCTCCCCTCCCCCTCTCCACCCCCTCTCCTCCTCCTCCTCCTCCTCCTGCCCCATGCTGCTCTGAGGAAGGGCATTTTGCTGCCACAGCATAATGGGTTGTTAATTAATCATTAATTGTTTATTTAATCAACCCATACTGGGTCGAATTCAAGGCTATTGAAAGCCTTTAGTTTCTTGTATTTTTATGCTCCAGATTTGTGTATGTCAGGCCTGTGGTGTGTTAATTGCAGCTTATATAACTGCAGCTTCGTTTATATAACTGTATCTTTCATCCTATGCTACTGAGATTCTCTTCTATTAGATTCTATTGTAACGTGGCTCTAAAACTGAAGCTTCTATAACTGTAGCTCAGACATTCACTGTGTTAGCCTGTTGACTGAGCCCTTTCAGCAGGAGGCTGAGGCTCTTGTGTTCCAGTTTAATGGATTCTGGTTTGGACGAGCAGCAGGCCTCGGGCCACCACATGAGGACAGTCTTCCCAGCATCCCTGGAGCCAGGCAGACCCTCAGATCCATAGAAGATTCTGTCATTTATACATTTATAATCCTTACATTCACAGCCTTTAAGTGTGTGTGTGTGAGTGTGTGTGTGTGTGTGAGGCTGTGTGTGTCGTGAAAGTCATCGCACATATGTGTGATTATGTCTGTTTATGTGTGTGTGTGACAGCGAGAGAGGGGTTGGTAAGGAGGAGGGTGGTGGGGACAGTGAATACACAGAGGCTGATGCATGTTGGGAGGCAGGGGAGTGGGCGGACACTGCAACTAGAACAGTCTCATTCAGAAGGACTCTACCTGGTTCTAGAACAGTCTCATTCAGAAGGACTCTACCTGGTTCTAGAACAGTCTCATTCAGAAGGACTCTACCTGGTTCTAGAACAGTCTCATTCAGAAGGACTCTACCTGGTTCTAGAACAGTCTCATTCAGAAGGACTCTACCTGGTTCTAGAACACATTAACGGAATCTGCTGTAACCAGGGACAACCAGGAGACCGGGGCAGGACACTGGGGCAGGAGACTAAGGTATCTATGTTTGCATTGATCTTTGCTGGAACGTTACATTGTATTCATTTAGCAAACGCTATTATCCAAAGAAGATGGATAGCAAGGATCAGAACTGCATAGTACAGCAGTATTTGTTGGTGGTCAGACTAAAGGAATTGTGTTTCTCTCTCCTCCTCAGACCTGGATCCCTCAACACCCTTCCTCCTCAGTACTGAGGAATTCTGGGTAGAGACACCAGTACTGAGGCATTCTGGGTAGAGAGACTGCAGGAGGATAGAACAAGTGATGTGATTGAAGGACTCACAGACAAAACAAGGAGCCTCCCTACCTCCTGGTCCAGGATGACAGATGCTCCAAGCTGGCTGCACCACAAGCCGTCCACCCGGGGCCTGGGGGCGTGGCTGTGTCCGGGGGCGGGGCTAGGCTCAGAGGCGGGGCTCCCCAGACCCCCCACCGTCACAGTGGGTCACACGGAGCCGGTTGCCACGCTCTGTTTCCTGGGGCTTCTCCTCTTCCTGCTGCTGGTCCTGTTGGGGCGCTGCGTGCGCGTGCTGCTGGACCCCTACAGGAGCCTGGTGGCAGGGGCCTGGCCTGGCCACAGGGAGGCACTAGAGAGGCAGGGTCTGGACCATGGGCTGGTTTAGGGTGTGTGGGTGTTCCCAGTATAGCTGCTTCCTGCAGGTGTGCAGAGTAAATTAATTTGTTTTCTTCCTGAAGAGTTCCTGTTCTTGCAGATCTAGTCTTCCAGACAAAACTTTAGAAAAACATTCTCCTGATTTAGTTTCATAATCCTAATGCTGTTAGAGCTAATGCAGTGGACCAGATGTGTTCTATAGAACCTGTGGATGGTCCAGATGTTTTGATAGTTTTCCGATTCTAAACCTGTAAATCCTGTAAATTGTGATGTACTTTAGTAATCAAATAAAGCTTTGCCATGTCTCCTGAACAGAACAGGTTCTTCCGTTTGTATATCTACATGGGGATCTTTGAGGTTTAATGCAGAATGAACCAACAATGTGCCTAATCTGATCTAACCTTGTACAGACACGATGAACAGCAGTGATATCGATTTGGAGACTGACTGAAGAACTTGTAGGCCAAGAGATGCAGCAATCCAGATAGAATCACACATACTGTGGCAGGGTGTGGCTGACATGTTTGTGGAGTTGAACTTTCTTGAACTCTAATTAGAATACAGCCAACATGTCCTTGCAATATACAATCCCTGTACATCTCCACGGCAACGCCTGGTATGGGTTTATTATTCACTCCTGCTGTCCGGTGCCAAGGAATTCGTTTATTCTATGAAAAAATATATCTTCATAAACGAAAGTCCGTTCGTTTCTCTTTAAGAAAACAGATCAGCCTGATCTGCTGTATAAGATGACTTCGCTTTCGACCCCTCATCCTCCCATGGATCTCGGTTTGATGAAACGTTATTCTCGATGTGGAGCGCTGGTGTGACTGCTGCGTCGTGCATAGGGCGGGAGAAACGGACGGAGAAACGGACGGAGAAACGGACGGAGAAACGGACGGAGAAATTGAGGAATTTGACAATTTGTCTGTTTTAGAAATATATAATATTATTTCTCTCTTAAGTAGGCCTACAAACATTTATGAACTGGAAACTTGCGAACTTGTTCAGAGTCTATTTGTGAACTCAGCTGTTGTTGTGATGTCGCCTACTCCTGAACTCCTCTCGAGCGGACACACCCCTTTCACCTCGAGCTGCTTCAGCATCAAAGGGGCAGTCTGTATCAGCGCCTCACCGGGGTCGGTTACCGCAGAAAGCTCTCTCTTCATCACACCGCTTTTATGACCTCGAAGCAACAAGTCGGACTGGCCGTTTTACGCCACTGCGTTTCACCGAGACTTTTAATCATCTTGTGTTCATAAGAAGCAGATATGCGGTGAGTCGTTGTTTGCGCATGTCATTTACAATTCCTCAAGTTTGTATGGGTGTTATAGACTGGAGGGTTATTGGGCTGTCAAGTTGTCGGAAAGAGATTACATTAATGTAATAGTGAAATACCTTTAGAATTTCTGCAATAGACTAAAATAATGTGTTGTTGTATGTTGTTTTATGTAGCACCGAGATCCTGGAGGATTTTTTTTCATTTCACTGTGCACTGTACTAGCTGTATTTGATTGAAATGATGATAAAAGCTACTTGAACTTTATGATCTGATAAAGTAAAATATAATGCACAGTCTCAGCCTGACGGCGTCTTAGTTATGCCTGATAAGATCGAAATACGATATGAAACAATTCATCAGTAGCTTACTGGATGTAAAACAAATGGTTGCTCTGACACGGCCCCAGCATGCCCGAGGTGGACCTGTGGCCCCAGTGGTTCTGGCTTCCTCCAGGGGTGAGCTGGGAGGACCTGGAGCAGCTGGGGGCAGACCAGCCTCGACCCCGCGACCTCCTGCTGGCCCTGCCTCTGGCCCTGGCCTTCATAACCCTCCGCTGTGCCTACGAGAGGTAGGGGGAGAGGGATGGAGAGGGGGAGGGAGGGGGTAGAGGGATGGAGAGGGGGAGGGAGGGGGTAGAGTGATGGAGAGGGGGAGGGGGGGAGGTATGGAGAGGGGGAGGGGGGAGGGGGTAGAGGGATATAGAGGGGGAGGGACAGAGGAAGATGGAAACAGGGAGAGAGGGGGAGGAAGAGGAAAAGGAGAGAGAAAAACTAACAGACAAACAAGAGAGAGATTGTATGAGACAGAAAGACTAACAGAATGAGTTTATGTTTTCCCAGTCAGGGTGTTCTGGTGTCCAGACCAGCGAGGGATTCTCCTCTCTAGTAGCAACAATAATGTGCTCATTTAGCAGATGCTTTTATCCAAAGCAATGTACTGGAGAATTTGAACCTGCAACCTCTCGATCCACAAATGCTCATCCAACAACCAGCAGCGGTGGTTAGGGAACAGCTCGGTCCTCATTGGTGGAGGCTGTCAGGCTAATGGACCTGCTCTTTCCACCTGCAGACTCATTGGCAGGTGCTTTGTTAGCATTAGCACACCTCAATGGGGAATATGCTGAGCAGGTGTTAGCATCGGTCCCTTAGGGAATGCTGACAGCAGGTGTTAGCGCCTGGGTGAGAGACAGGGAAGGAAGGAGCGCTTTGTCTGTCACTATGGCTACAGTCTCCCACGGTAACCAGAGAAGACATTGTTAACGGTCAACAATGGGCTTGTTTAATGGGGCATGTTCAGGCACGAGGACACACACTCACTACACACACACTCTCATACATACACACACTCATACACACACACACTCCCACGCACGAACACATACACACTCACCACTGGTCATGTGTCCAATGTGTCACATGTGCTCCTTGGTATCATGTGTTGTAGCAGGTAATGGTGTCTAATATCCACCCCCCCCCCCCCAGGGTTGTGGCCCCGCCCCTGGCAAGGTACCTTGGGGTGAGGAACAGACCCCCCCCTCCACCCTCCCCCACACTGGAGCGCTTCTACACTCAACACAGCAGTCAGCCCTCCCAGGTGAGACTCACACACACACGAGCACGGCCTTGCAAACACACACAACTTATCTTTAGTGTAAGTACAATATCATATAATGTTCTTCTTATTCTTAGTATAATTAGGATTTAGAATATCTCTCTAATTCAACATGTTCTCTGTTTGATTTCCTGTCTCTCCCTCCCTGACTTCATGTCCCAGAGTGACATCATCACTCTAATGTCACAATGTGATAAGACCCAAAAGCAGGTGGACACCTGGTTCCGTCACCGTAGAAACCAGGACCGACCCAGCCCCGTCAGGAAGTGTGGTGAAGCGTCGTAAGTCCCTCCTCCTCTTCCTCCAGGGCGTGACTTATTCTCTCCAGGAAGTGACCTCTTTACTCCAGAAGTGACCTCTTTCTCTCCAGGAATATCACACAGCATCTACATTTACATTTAGTCATTTAGCAGACGCTCTTATCCAGAGCGACTTACAGTAAGTACAGGGTCATTCCCCCCGAGGCAAGTAGGGTGAAGTGCCTTGCCCAAGGACACAACGTCATTTGGCACGGCCGGGAATCGAACCAACAACCTTCTGATTAATTGTCCGACTCCCTAACTGCTCGGCCATCTGATGCCCCATCTGATGATCTAATTTCTAAAATGTTTCTGGTGTTTTTCAGTTGGAGGTTTTTGTTTTACATCTCAGCGTTCCTGTCAGGACTGGCGGTTCTGATCGATGTGAGTGTTCTGGGTTCTGGCACGCATGTATTGTATTGATACTGGCAGCAAGCCTCTGAGCTCTATTATTATTGTTACATAAACTTTAAAGGTCAAAATCTGATGTCACTCATGTGATGTCACTTGTGATGTAATTCATGATGTCACTCATGATGTCACTCATGTGATATCACACGTGATGTCACTCATGTGAGACTAAAGTAGGAATTAGGAAAGTTATGAGGAATTTGTTTTTATTTTGAAAAGACAGCTGATAGCTTATCATGTTTCAGATTTGATACACTTACCAGGGCAGGTGGGTTTTGTGATTGGTCAGTTTCTGATGTAGGCAGCATTGTGATAATAGCCAGATGCTCGTGGAATGTTTAGAATGCGTGCAGTGATTATGGAATCTTCCCGTGATTAGCTAGTTTCTAATGTTTCATCCACCATGGGAACACATTTATGACATTATACTTTCTGATAACAATAGTATGGCTGTTATGTTTTCCATGTCCGTAGAGCTTTAACAGTTCTGATGTGTGTTCTAATGAGTGGTGATTGTGGATGGAAGGTCATGGAAACTTTCCCCTCACTCCCCCGTTAACCCTCCCCATGACTGTACCCCCCCCCCCCCCCCAGAGGCCCTGGTTCTGGGACCAAAGGGAGTGCTGGAAGGGTTATCCTCTACAGGTGAGCAGGTTGATGTTGCACCCCCTTGTATGTTACAACTATGTTGAATATATAAATGTGTGTGTGTGTGTACACTATGTATACAATATGTATGTGTGTGTGTGCTCAGCATCTAGAGAGAGCCCACTACTGGTACTACCAGCTGGAGCTGGGCTTTTACCTGTCTCTGCTGCTCCGCGTGTCTGTGGATGTCAAGAGGAAGGTACCTACACTTCCTGCGCCTCACTTCCTGTCTGCTCCCGAGGCTGGGCCATGTGGCTTCATCACCTGGACCAACACACTTGTGACTGTTCTGCCTGGTCGCTTGATGACTTGGTCTCTGTATTGTCTGGTTACTTAGTGACGGTTGCTTGGTGCCTGCTGGATGTGCTGGGTGCGGTGTGATGGTGTTGTGGTGTGATGGTGTTGTGGTGTGATGGTGTTGTGGTGTGATGGTGTGATGGTGTTGTGGTGTTGTGGTGTGATGGTGTGATGGTGTGATGGTGTGATGGTGTTGTGGTGTTGTGGTGTGATGGTGTGATGGTGTGATGGTGTTGTGGTGTGATGGTGTTGTGGTGTGATGGTGTGATGGTGTTGTGGTGTGATGGTGTTGTGGTGTGATGGTGTGATGGTGTTGTGGTGTGATGGTGTTGTGGTGTTGTGGTGTGATGGTGTGATGGTGTTGTGGTGTTGTGGTGTTGTGGTGTTGTGGTGTTGTGGTGTGATGGTGTGATGGTGTTGTGGTGTTGTGGTGTGATGGTGTTGTGGTGTGATGGTGTTGTGGTGTTGTGGTGTGATGGTGTGATGGTGTGATGGTGTTGTGGTGTGATGGTGTGATGGTGTTGTGGTGTTGTGGTGTGATGGTGTGATGGTGTTGTGGTGTGATGGTGTTGTGGTGTGATGGTGTGATGGTGTTGTGGTGTGATGGTGTGATGGTGTTGTGGTGTGATGGTGTTGTGGTGTGATGGTGTGATGGTGTTGTGGTGTGATGGTGTTGTGGTGTGATGGTGTGATGGTGTGATGGTGTTGAGGTGTGATGGTGTTGTGGTGTGATGGTGTTGTGGTGTGATGGTGTTGTGGTGTTGTGGTGTGATGGTGTTGTGGTGTTGTGGTGTGATGGTGTTGTGGTGTTGTGGTGTGATGGTGTGATGGTGTTGTGGTGTTGTGGTGTTGTGGTGTTGTGGTGTTGTGGTGTGATGGTGTGATGGTGTTGTGGTGTTGTGGTGTGATGGTGTTGTGGTGTGATGGTGTTGTGGTGTTGTGGTGTGATGGTGTGATGGTGTGATGGTGTTGTGGTGTGATGGTGTGATGGTGTTGTGGTGTTGTGGTGTGATGGTGTGATGGTGTTGTGGTGTGATGGTGTTGTGGTGTGATGGTGTGATGGTGTTGTGGTGTGATGGTGTGATGGTGTTGTGGTGTGATGGTGTTGTGGTGTGATGGTGTGATGGTGTTGTGGTGTGATGGTGTTGTGGTGTGATGGTGTGATGGTGTGATGGTGTTGAGGTGTGATGGTGTTGTGGTGTGATGGTGTTGTGGTGTGATGGTGTTGTGGTGTTGTGGTGTGATGGTGTTGTGGTGTTGTGGTGTGATGGTGTGATGGTGTTGTGGTGTTTTGCTGCAGGACTTCAAGGAGCAGGTGCTGCACCACCTGGCCACCAGCTTCCTGCTGGGCTTCTCCTACGTCTCCAACTACGTCCGGGTGGGAACCCTGGTGCTGCTACTGCACGACGCCTCTGACGTCATCCTGGAGGTGCAACACATTCACTCACTATATCACAGAGCAGTCCTGGAGGTGCAACACATTCACTCACTATATCACAGAGCAGTCCTGGAGGTGCAACACATTCACTCACTATATCACAGAGCAGTCCTGGAGGTGCAACACATTCACTCACTAGTGGTATGTGTGTGTGGTGTGTGTGTGTATGTGTGTGTGGTGTGTGTGTGTGTATGTGTGTGTGTGTCCGGGCTCAGTTTGCTAAGATGCTGCACTATGGGACGGGCTGGAGGAGGGTGTGTGATGGCCTCTTCATCATCTTTGCCGTGACCTTCATCCTCACACGCCTGCTTGTCTTTCCCCTCTGGTAGCACACACCATGCATACACATAACACACACACAGTCTGACCTCAGCAACACAGCACACTGCAGAAACACATATCTCCAGTGTCTCATTATTGAACCTAAAGCACTGAACTGGTAGCATTTATGGTGGTATGTATGGTGGCATGTGTGTGTGGTGGTGTGTGTGGTGTGTGTGTGGTGTGTGTGGTGTGTGTGGTGTGTGTGTGGTGTGTGGTGTGTGGTGGTGTGTGTGTGGTGTGTGTGTGGTGTGTGGTGGTGTGTGTGTGGTGTGTGTGTGGTGTGTGGTGGTGTGTGTGTGGTGTGTGTGTGGTGTGTGGTGGTGTGTGTGTGGTGTGTGGTGTGTGGTGGTGTGTGTGTGGTGTGTGTGTGGTGTGTGGTGGTGTGTGTGTGGTGTGTGTGTGGTGTGTGGTGGTGTGTGTGTGGTGTGTGTGTGGTGTGTGTGTGGTGTGTGTGTGGTGTGTGTGGTGTGTGTGTCTGTCCCAGGATCATCCACACCACCCTGGTGGTGTCCATGCAGCAGTTCCAGCCCTTCGCTGGGTACTACTTCTTCAACGCCCTGCTTCTGGTGCTGCTGGGGCTGCACATGTTCTGGGCCGCGCTCATCCTGCGCATGGCCCACCGGCTCCTGCTGCAGGGAGAGGTGAGGGGGTAGGGGGGTTGGGAGAGTAGGGGGGCTGGGAGGGTAGGGGGGCTGGGAGGGTATGGGGGCAGGGAGGGTAGGGGGGGCTGGGAGGGTAGGGGGGCAGGGAGGGTAGGGGGGCTGGGAGAGTAGGGGGGCTGGGAGGGTATGGGGGCAGGGAGGGTAGGGGGGCAGGGAGGGTAGGGGGGCTGGGAGGGTAGGGGGGCTGGGAGGGTAGGGGGGTGGGGGAGTGGAGTGGGACCCTGGGTGGGGGGTTAAGATGGTGGGGGTTGCTGGGCTCAAATGCTTCTGTAGGTCAAAGTTAACCCCCCCCCTTCCTCCCCCTCTCCCATGTCTCCAGCTGGACAAGGATGAACGCAGTGACGAGGAGAGTGAGGAGGAGAGAGACGACAACAGGGATGAAGATGAGGAGGGCCGCTGGGGCAGAAGGACTGGAGCCCTGAACTCTAAACTAGCCCAACTGACCAATAGCTGCGTCCTAAACAACATAGCCAATCACAGGGCATCTGCTGCCTGCACGATGCGCAAGACAAGATAGAGGGGTAGGTAGAGGAGGGGTGGGTAGAGGAGGGGTGGGTAGAGGAGGGGTGGGTAGAGGAGGGGTGGGTAGAGGAGGGGTGGGTAGAGGAGGGGTGGGTAGAGGAGGGGTGGGTAGAGGAGGGGTGGGTAGAGGAGGGGTGGGTAGAGGAGGGGTAGGTAGAGGAGGGGTGGGTAGAGGAGGGGTGGGTAGAGGAGGGGTGGGTAGAGGAGGGGTGGGTAGAGGAGGGGTGGGTAGAGGAGGGGTGGGTAGAGGAGGGGTGGGTAGAGGAGGGGTAGGTAGAGGAGGGGTGGGTAGAGGAGGGGTGGGTAGAGGAGGGGTGGGTAGAGGAGGGGTGGGTAGAGGAGGGGTGGGTAGAGGAGGGGTGGCCAGATGTAGTTGTAGGGTGGCAACACAATGCCACCAAAAATTATTAAAGCACTGTAATTAAATTATTGGCAATACGGAAAAATATCTGTATTATTGAAATAAATAAAATAATGTGAAAAAAAAGAAAAACCTGGTGAGATTGCATGGGAAAAGTCTGTTGTACTGGTGTTGAAGCTGCCCCCTGATCCACCAATGTTCAGTTGTGACAATAAAGAAGATTATATATTATTTATCCTGTGACAGTAGAGTTTAGACCTGATGACATCACTTTCTTTGCCAGCTGGAACAAGAACACTGTGATGTCACTTCCTGCTCTTCTGGACAGTTTAGCGATAATGATGATGTAAAGTGTCTGTTCAGACCCAACTTTGTTGCTGGTGTTCCGGTGTAACTGTAGCATCTCTCTGCTGGTGTTCCGGTGTAACTGTAGCATCTCTCTGCTGGTGTTCAGGTGTAACTGTAGCATCTCTCTGCTGGTGTTCAGGTGTAACTGTAGCATCTCTCTGCTGGTGTTCAGGTGTAACTGTAGCATCTCTCTGCTGGTGTTCAGGTGTAACTGTAGCATCTCTCTGTCAGAGGAACCATAATGAGAGACTGTGGGACACTGGGATGCCTCTGAAACTGTCTCATGTATGTAAAATACAACTTAAACAATGTATGTGTTTCTGAATGGACATGTATGGTCACACACAGAATAAACAATAGGCTACCTTTGGCTGTTTATTCCTTGGCTTGTTATTTTTAAGTTCCGATATCAATTGTGCTCTTGGCTGCCATGGGGAACTTGGGATGCTTGTTTGAGGTAGCTGAAGTATTTTAAGTGTCCAATAGCTTTTACAGACAATTACGAAATGCATTCAAATGAATCAATGTGAAAGCAATGTTTACGAATGTATTTTTAACTAGAACAGGCAGCTTATCAAATGACGTCATTAACAGTAACTGTGATTGGTCTACTGCTGCTTTCCAATAGAAAGTTACGTAACTAAGGTCACATCAGCTCGTGCAGTGGGACAGATGTTTTGATCCTTGGACTTTTATCTCTGGTCGTGAGTGGTGCTTTAGTACGTTGTATTCGTTGAGTGAATTGTACTTTTTATTCCAAATAATCTGTATATTTCCAGGATTTCTTTTTGAAAATTGGTTTTGCTATCGAAAGTAGGGAACTAGCTGGTGATTTTAGCCTTCAAGGCCAGGCAAGACTACTTTTTGAAAACTGAGACATCCGTTGTCGTGAAATGTTGCTTTGATTTTCTGACGTCAATGAAGGCTGCAAGACGGAGCCAGACGTTGTAAGCATTCGGGGTTTAGCCCAAACCAAGAACATAGGTTTGATCTTAGATTAGATAAGAACTCAGGCGATGCGAGCCCACGTGTTTTTTTAGCATTCATTTGAGCGCAAAATTGTTTTTTTGAGCTTTATGTATCCTAAACAATACGTTGGACTCAAATTGTTATTTTCCGAAAATTACAACCCAAATTTTAAGCTAAAACATTCGGGGTTCAATCCCCAGAAGCCACCCCATCTACGCGCCCCCCTCTCTTTCTCACTCTCTCTCTGTATCTTTATCTCTCTCTCTGTGTGTCTCTATCTCTCTGTGTCTCTATCTCTCTCTCTATGGCGTCAGATTTATGTGAAAAGTCACGATCGCGTGACTTATTTCACACGCTCAGATATTAACTTTTCACTCACACAAGTATAGGCCTACTTGCGCACAAATTCAACAACCGAGAGTTGTACATTGTAGGCTACAGTTGCGAGCGACGCCTGGCACACTCTCATACATGCAGAATTTACTTTTGTGTAAATTGTGTGTCTGTGGTGTGTGTATTGTATGTGTGTATGGTGTGTGTGTGTACGGTGTGTGTGTGTTGGTAAAGAAAGTAAGAGGAGACAGCTCTTATTAGCAATTATTACAATCATTATTCAATCCACAAATCAAAACACCCTCCCCAAGGCCCTACCTCTATTATTATTCACTACTATTGATTATCATCTCCATATTCTATAATAATGTATGTTATTATATGGCAACGACGGTACGAGCTTTCTGATTGGCTAAATGGTAGTCATGCCAGACATGTATTGCCCTCCTCAGCGGTCAATACGGCTCCGTATTTATTATATGCCATAGGCTATAATAAACTACTTACTAACCTCGACCGTTCGGTCATGCCGAGAAATATCAAACCTTGGCTTTGCCGTATACGTTCCAGCCTCAGTTTGATATTTCCCGGCATGACCTCACTCTCGGTTAGTAAGTAGTTACTATTATTATCTCCATATTCTATAATAATGTAGGCCTATGCTATTATAATCTCCATATTCTATAATAATGTATGCTATTATTACCTTCATATTCTCAACCTTTGGTTACAAATATTGACCAGATTCCATGGATATCAGCTGGGCCAACAGCGCTAGGAGAGAGAGAGAGTTTGACCTCCACAACAATCCAGCGCTAGGTGAGAGAAAAAGCTTGACCAAGAAGCTGGGCCAAGCTGATATAAAAATATATATTTTGGCTGCTGCTCTGCCGACAACAGCAACAACACAGGTCACCCTCTCCTGCACCCTGGTGGCCACATATAACAACTGCATATTCTGGATAAGTCACTTCATTTATAATTATGTGAATTATGCTTTTTGTTTATGTCGTCACTCCTGAAGTTGTCCCTGTGAACCACAAATGTAGTGTATTCTATATTATTCCCTCCAAATTTCAAGTCTGCTGTAATCATAAGACTAGCTGTCAGTCCACAGTCAACATGTAACACAGTAGAGTAAGAATGTATAAGTGAAGATGGAACCTAGAACGTACTCGAACTTGAAAAGCCCAAATGAGGAACACTCAAGAACGTGTTGAGATGATCAAAGTCCAGGTGAAGAGGAGCTAGCAGGGTGAACCCGGCACGGCACAGGTTATCATCAGATGTGTTGGTGGACTTTGACACACACACATGCAGACTAACACACACAAACACACACATGCAGACTAACACATGCAAGCACATACTATACAGAAAGTAACACACACATATTTAGACGAACTACAGACTAATCTTCTGACTACTTATCAGTAATCCCCTGTGCTGGAGAGTGCTGTGTCATGTCTCAGATACATGTCTGCCAGTCTGCTCAGACAAGAAGCTTGGTCTGCACGTGTTCCACTTTAACTGAGGTTCTGCACAGGTTCCACTATGACTCAGGTTCTAGTTGAACAAGTATGGGCATGTCTGTGCCCCCCTCCCCCTAGACCAGGGGTAGGCAACCCTGGTCCTAGAGAGCGGCTGTCCTGCATGTTTTAGATGTTTCCCTGCTCTAGCACACCTGATTCAAATGAATGGGTCGTTATCAAGCTCTGTGGAAGCCGGGTAATGACCATTCATTTGAATCAGGTGTGCTGATTCAACCAAGTTACTAAAACATTGTTTTTTGAACAGTTGTTCCGCACAATTAACTTTATGTGCGTGAATGTATGCAACTAAGATCGCCATTCATCTGATGTCCATGTATGACATTACCACCCAGCGCCAAGCGCTCCTGTCTAGATCAGGAATGAGGTCGAGGGCATATTGCCAAATTACCGAGCCTCCCTCCTCCACGTGCGCTCCACGGCTCATTTCATATTGGACGTTAAATCCTCTACAGTACGTAGACGACACCGCCAAACGCTACCGGGCTGAGTTAGGTTAGCTATATCTATATGTGTCTTGTTCAGATTTGGTCAGAGACCGAACATGAGACATGTGCGTGATGGGGCGGGCCAAGTGACGTGGCCCAGCAAACTGTCCAATCGTGGTCCGTGTTGTTCAGACCTATATTGTAGGGTAAATACTACGGCCGTTCCCCCTTCTGTCCGACTCAGTAGCGGTGAACGCACGAGAATAATCGGAAAGCAGAGCACTACCTGTGATAAATAACGGTTGATTGGCACCGGGATTTGAGTCATCAACTTTAGTTTACGGCGTTCTCTTATTCCAGACTAAATATCAGTTTTTGGGCCGAACTCTTTTTCGCTGGGAGGTCGCTGGAAGGAGAGAGGGACTGGGTGAGCGTTAGTGGTTCGACTGAACGGTACCGCACCGCATCACAAGCCGCATCAGCAGCTGACCGAGATCAAGAATAATCGACGTTTGCAGGTTGCGTCTTCCAGGGTGACCGCTGCTCCTTCGTCCTTCTCCCCCGACACCCTTACCCCGCCACCCGTACCCCACAGGGAAGAGGTGGTGCGGAGAATGCGAGAGGATGAGCCAAAAGGATACATTGGTTCATCTATTTGCAGGAGGGTGAGTGTGTCATACTTGCTTGTGCTGACATCAAACATGTAGTAGCCATATGCAGTGTCGAAAGAGAGGACTTGAGAATGGTTGAACCGGACTAGCCTATAGGCTACTCGACGCATTCGGTTACAACCCGTGGAATACAGAAATCCGAAAGACGAAGCCATTTAGATTAGTCATGTAAACATTCGTATCGCGCCAAATGATTATTGTCACATATGTGAGGAGTTTATGAATGAAACAAACTGACCCTGACGGAATGACGCACGAGTCGGTGTTGTCCTCGAGCTACCGTGTGACCACGAGCTGGACAGACGAACGTTGCCTGTAACAAAACCATTCGCAAGCTGTCCACTCACTTTAAATATGATTTACAACGAGATACAGTTTGTTGTCAGCTAATCCACAACACCGCCCGGGATATTGAGGGCTAAACATCAGCTAGCAAGACATGAAACCCTACCAATACTCAACCAGCAAGGTCAAGCATTACATGTTTAACTGAACAGCACAGAAACGCAATAAAACTCACAATATCTCACAATACATTTTAACTTTCAAGTCAGCCAGCTGTGTTTAGTAAGTGGACAGGAAGTTGTTGTATTGCAACCACACACACGTGGGTTCCTCTGCAACATTGTTACAGTGTCACACTGTACCTGCTGTCCGAATCTGTCTGTTCCCTGTTAGTGGGCACGAGTCTGTAACTAAACACTAGGATTCCTCCATAATCTTCTGTCTCTCATCCAGTCTGAAGTTATACAGTGTGAAACCAGATCTTCTCTAAACAGTTTACCTAGAGGGGGAAAACTGTTCTTTTTAATCAACAGGTTGAGGCAAAAAACTGTTAAAGATACTTAATACCTTGAACCAAACACACGCACACAAACCTTGAACACACACACCTTAAATATATAGAGCGAACAGTCAGCAGCAGCAGAAAGTGTGCTAAAGGTCGTGTGTATGTGGGTCAGGGAGAGGCAGCATATACATATATATATATATATATAGTCAGCCTGGGAGAGAGAGAGCTGGAGGAATGTGGCAGCATGCTTCAGCTGTAGTCGCTAACACACACACACTTACGCAGACACACTTACTCACACACACTCACTCAATCCATCATCCGTCCCTGTCCAAGCTACACCCTCATCCCTGCCACCCACCCCCTGAACTATCTCCAGGGAACTTGAAACTCAAACTTGAACACACGCTGACCTCTGAACCCCCTCTGCACACCGTTCCCCAAGGCAGCAGCATGTCAAATAAAAAGTAAACCAGTTATGAAAGCAGTGTACAGTGCTCCTGACCCCTGCCCCCGCCCCCAGGTGTGGGGGCACGGTAGGGGCCATCCTGACGTGTCCTCTGGAGGTGGTGAAGACTCGGCTGCAGTCCTCCTCCGTCACCTTCTACGTCTCCCAGGTGACCCTCAGCTCCGTTAATGGGGCCAGCCTGGCCCGCGTGGCCCCGCCTGGACCGCTGCACTGCCTCAGGTACACACACACACCCCAGGACCTTATTTGCACACTTACTGTACTCTACACACTTACTTTACTCTGCACACTTGCTGTACTCTACACACTTGCTGTACTCTACACACTTACTGTACTCTACACACTTACTGTACTCTGCACACTTACTGTACTCTACACACTTACTGTACTCTACACACTTACTGTACTCTGCACACTTACTGTACTCTACACACTTACTGTACTCTGCACACTTGCTGTACTCTGCACACTTGCTGTACTCTGCACACTTACTGTACTCTGCACACATGCGGTACCGTGCACACATATTTCACATAAACTACTGGAGCAATTCTGCCTTCCAAATGTAACCCCCCTTCCCCTTCCAAATGTAACCCCCCTTCCCCTTCCATATGTAACCCCCCTTCCCCCCAGGTTGATATTGGAGAGGGAGGGGCCTCGCTCACTCTTCAGAGGACTAGGACCCAATCTGGTGGGTGTGGCGCCATCCAGGTATGTCATCACTTCCTGTGTGGATCCCTCCACACTCAATGCTGCTGTGCTTGTGTGTCTATTTGGAACAGTATCATGTGACTGTTGCAGTCACGCCATTGGCCCTTCTGTTGTTTTGGTTGTGTGTGTGTGAGTCGTAAGCAGCTTGCCTGGGGTTGTTGTGGTCAGATCTCTCGTCTGAGTCATCTTTCTGTTTCTCTTCTCTGCTCCTTCCATCTCTGCTTCTGTTTATTCTACTGCTACATCTCCCTCCCTCTCTCTCTACCCCTCTCCCCCTCTCTATCTTTCTTCCTCTCTCTGTCTCCCCCCTCTCTCTCTCTCCCCCCTCTCTCTCCCCCTCTCCCTCACTCTCTGTCTGGGAGCTTCTGTCTGCTGTGTTACACACACACACAAACACACAGACATCATCAGAGCAGAGATTCATCTATTACATAATGAAACATTTGGAAAGAAATTCTCTCAACCACACACACACAATGTGATGCATGCATGCATACTTGTACACACAGGGTAATCACCCCAGGGGGGGGGGGGGTTCTGCGTGTTTGTTGGGTTTAAAATCCCTTTAACGGAAATGTTCACGGAATCAATCCTGTGATCCTAGTCTTAGGATACACTACGAGGTATTCTCACACAAAAACACTCACAGTCAAATGCACTCAACACTGTGTGTTTTTGCCCTCAGAGCCATCTACTTTGCTGCCTACTCCTCCACCAAGGAGCAGCTGAACACTCTGCTTGAACCAGACTCCACCCAGGTGCACATGCTGTCTGCTGGCCTGGCAGGTAACGCCCTCCCTCACTTGTTTGTCTGTCTACCTCTATGTCTGAATGACCACTGACTACAGAGTGTGTTTGTGTGTGGTGGACAGCCCTAGGGTGTCTTAACCATAAGGGGGGAGGAGCCCTAGCTTTCTGGCCAGCCAATTGGGTGACCCTGGCGGGTGGGTGGAGACCTTAGGTAGCCCCTCCCACCTCCCCTCTGTGGTGGGATGATGAGGATGGTATATATTCAGACTATATGGTAGATGGATTTGATATGTTCTGATTATGGCTTTGATGTAGCTCACAGCTGTTGAAGGTGTTGAGCAGCTGTCTTAGAATGCCCACTTCTCTCTCTCACACACACACACACACACACACACACTTACAGTAGTAGTCTGTCTGTCTCCTACACACACACACACTTATGGGATTAGTCTCTCTCTCTCTCTCACACACACACACACACACACACACACCTACAGCACATTTACACATGCGCTCTTTCTATACTGCGCATCAACCAGCTTCTATACTGCGCATCACCCAGCTTCTAGTCTAGGGCCGAATCCCAATACTCCCCCTTAGTTTACCCCTAGCCCTCGGCCCTCAAAACTGAGGGGTAAGGGCTGCATATCCCTAAGAAATGGGATGCCACTTGGTTACAGGTATCTCATCTAGCACGTATCATATCTCCAAAGCAAGTCGTGTTATGCACTGATATTAAACAAAATTCGCTGCTAATGGAGTTTACTTTAAACTGTAGACATGCTAGTCAAAGAAATGCGGGACTGTTGTGCAATTCAGCACTGTAACATTAGCGTACCAAACTCGCAATTTTTTGAAACTGACTCTCTATCGGACTCTCTGGATGATCCGGCCGCCATTGTTGCCGGTCGTGCAGTATTCACATAGCCCTGGGTTTCAAGTAAGCTCCCGATCTTGGTTTTAAGGGGTGTATAGCCCTACCCCAAGCTCAAAAAGAGTATTGGGACACCACTAGCTCTCACGGGAACGCACAAAACTAAGTGGAAGGGGTAAGAGGTAAGGGGGAGTATTGGGATTCGTCCTAGGTCCCAGTCTCTATATAACCCACTGACCCAGATCTCCCCCCTCCTTCCCTCCGTCCCTTGATCACCTTCTCACCCATGGACATGGAGATATCCCCGCCCCCCCTACACACACACACACACACACACACACACACACACACACACACACACACACACACACACACACGCCCTATAGGCTACATGCTCTATGTCTGACTATGGTCCTAATAACCTGACCTATATGTATAAATACCCCCCTACACACACACACCCTCTCAATGCTTCTTAACTATCCTCATAAATAGATCAACTATGTTTGGATCTACCTGATGTACTGCCGTAGTACTGTAAATAGGATCAGAGTGAATCTACCAGTTCAGCTGTTTAGCTGCCTGCCTGTCTAGATGTCCATCTAGCAGCATATGCACAGTGTGTGTAGGGAGTGTGTGTAGAGTGGATGTGGTGTACTGGTGATGGGGAGTGTTTTAAGGTACATCCAGCTTCATGGCATGTCACTTCTGCTTCCTGTCTGACCCTGTCAACTCCATTTCCCAGGGTTCACAGCGATAACGGCCACCAATCCCATCTGGCTGATTAAGACCCGCCTACAGCTGGATGCCAGGTAAGCCCCCCTCCCCCTCTCGGCCCTCTTCTCTCCTCCTCTCCTCTTGTCTGGTTCTGACCTCATCTCCGTCCCAGGCACAGGGACGAGCGGCGGCTGAACGCCCTGGAGTGCATGCGGCGTGTGTACCGCTCTGACGGTGTGCGGGGGTTCTACCGGGGCATGTCTGCGTCGTACGCCGGCATCTCGGAGACCGTGGTGCACTTTGTGATCTACGAGGGGATCAAGCGGCACCTGCAGGAGCGCCGGGCGCAGGGTGGGGCGCTGGACAACGAGGATGAGGCCGTGAAGGACGCCTCTGACTTCCTGGGGATGATGCTGGCCGCTGCCACATCCAAGACCTGCGCCACCTCCATTGCCTACCCCCACGGTACGCACACACACAGACATACACACTGGTGTCTACTCGCTCTCACATACACACACACTCTCTGACAGACACACACAGGCATACACACTTCTGGTTCTGACCAGTTCTCCCCGGTGCTGTTACAGAGGTGATCCGGACCCGTCTGCGTGAGGAAGGCAGCCGGTACCGCTCGTTCTTCCAGACGCTGCTGGCTGTGCCCAGAGAGGAGGGCTATCGAGCCCTGTACCGGGGCCTTACCACACACCTGGTCCGCCAGATCCCCAACACTGCCATCATGATGGCCACCTACGAACTGGTCGTCTACCTACTCCACCAGTAGACACACACTTCGGTCTGGAGAGGAAGCAGGGAGTGGCTATATTACTTCCCGAGCAGGGGGACATCCAAGATGGAGACCAAAGGAAAGTGTAGAGGACCATGATTAGGAGTAACCCAGACATACCCTCCCCCCTCCCCCCCCCGATCTACCCTTCGACCCTTACTGGAGGCTACAGTCTGGAGAGGAGGATGAGAAGGAGGGAGGGAGGGTCAGTCTTCTAAAGAACCATCCAACTGGAACAGAAAACAGCAGTGGCCTTAAATGACTTTTTGGTTCCTCTCTGCCTGGGGGGGAGATAGATGGAGAGAGGAAGAGATATGGAGGTTATTTTTCTCTCTCTCCATCTCTCTTGGAGATGGATGGGAGACAGTGAGACACAGAGAAAGCACTGTGCCTCCCCTCCACTAGGGGGCAACATCATATCAGGCATGGCTACTGCAGCCTCATTTAGGCCGATGGGAGAAGGACGTATTAGATGATGATGGTTGTTATGGAGACAGACAGCAGAGAATGTCTAATATAGAGGGAACTGCCAGTCTCGGGAAACTTCCGTGTTCTGAACTGGTTGAAGTTCCATGTGAGGGCGCTAACGAGCAAGTGCAGAATGAATGGAGGTCTATGGAGCTATACCCCTCAAAATCCACTTTTCTCAGGATATAATTTTTTGTCTAGTAATTTGAATTCTGAATTCGAAAGGGGAGGCAAAAAAAATACACACTGCTGGCTGTTAGATTTTTTAAAAGTTGCCTTTCGGTTCTAAAAAGCTTTTGAAAATGTAATTGACGTCATACACATCGTACGACCAGAGCTACTGCTTTACGGCAAGCTCTGGTCACTTACTTTTTTCTCTCAGGGCATCAACAACACAGCTGACAGGTTAGACTCTTCCTGTCAATACACATGCTTGAAAGAGTTTTGGCTTGCTAATGTTGTTGCTAATGTTGCTAATGCTCTGACATTCTGATTCCGCTTCGGATGCCATCAAGCGGGAGCTCTGGTCGTATCAGTCCTTCACAAACCAAACAACATTCATTAGCAGAATGCTAGCATGTTATAGGCAACGACGACTCACCCTGTAAGAAATCAAAAGGACATAAGTACTCGTTCATTCAACTTTCGATCTATAATCCATGTTGAACATGCAAAAACTACAATCAAATCGGAGATTTCTCAACGACAATCAGGCAAAAGAGACAAATTTAGCCGTTTAGCTCCATACACTCCCATTCAACATGCACTGGCTCACGATCACTCCCAGTGGAACTCTGGTGGAACTGCAACCAAATTCGGTACAATGGGGCTTAATAGGGAGTGGCAAGGCTCTCCTTAAACAGGCTCTGCAGACAGTCTCTCTGTCTGTCTTTAATTTCAGTGTTTTGGCAAGTTCTGGTTTGTGTTGTCTGACATCTGGTGGTGAGGATGGAGTACTGCACGGTGACCGTGGTTTCTTTGGCAACCGTTGCTTGTTGTGAAACCAACATTACAACTACCTGAAGGTGACTTGTTGAAGCCACGGAGCCTGTCTCCACAGTGTGCGTGTGTGCCTGTGTGTATGCGTGTGTGCTCAACAGTGTTCCTCTAACCACTAATCCATTAGAGATTCTATCACGTCCTCCTGTCCCAGGGGCTTCCTGTGTGCCTGTCTTGGGCTTGTGCTTAGCATATATATATATATATATATATATATATATATATATATATATATATATATATATATATATATATATATATATATATATATATATATATATATATATATATATATATATATATATTCTTCTGTTGACATTTTTATTCTTGTATGATATTAACGAGTATTACTGTAAATGCAAAACGATATTTTGCTCAAATGCAGATATTGTACAGTTCAAAGAGTTCTAATTGTGTTTAAGAAATCCAGTTGTGTATAAAACTTGTGTATATAAGTTTCATTTCATATTGAATGTGTAAACTTTAGGATATGTATTATCATACTGTATTATATTATAATGTATTACTACAGCATTTGTATGACTGTTTCAGTTCAATATGTTTTGAAACTGTTTCACCAAGGTGTATTGTTTGTGATGTTATGTTTTAGATTTTTTCATTTTTTTCATTTGATAAGTGTTGGTTTTGGGGCTTTGGTGGAAAATCTGACATGTCGGACAAAGACATAACGGCGACTCCGGGATATGTTCTCTGAGTGAGCGGAATCCAAGGCCATTGGTCCCTCTGAACTGGTCCATCAACACGTAAACCGCGGGACCCGCGACCCACCCCTCGCGGTATTGGCCTATTAGTCAGCATTTCAAATACCGTCGCTGGATACTGTAATCCATCTAAATTTGCTCACTTGCCACAGTCTTGTGAAATTGGACGCCCCATGATGAACATAAACGGCTGGCTACATTTACATGCAGCTCTGCTATGGTTAGCTGGTAACATGTGCTCTAGCTAGCTAGCTAGCTAGCTGTACAGTTGTTAGCTAGCTTGCCGTAGCGACAGAAGGCTACAAATTCGTCAACACGCCACAAAGAGCTGGGACTGGGAGTTAAGGCCAAAAAATGCGTCTGCGTCTCCGTTTATGGATGGGCGGGCGCACGGATAGGGACGGATAGACTGCGTTTATTGTTCTCCATAGGCTGTGGGTGCTGAAAACAATTCACCCAGAAGAGTAGGTGGCGCAATGTTTTTGTTTGTAAAACGTCTGGAGTGTTAATTAACCTAGGTTACCGAGAAGCCGGAGCAAATGTAGCCTACAAATTAACCTTTTCATCAATAAAATATGCACATTTTCAGCAACTACACTGCCCATTTCTCCTCAGATGCTGATTTACATGTAGCCTACCGTTCAGCTGAAATATGAATTGTAAAAACGTACAGCAATGGCTCTGTTCTCTATCACGGCAACCCCGCCTCCGCCCTTGAAGCAAGCGGTTCTTAATACTGACCAATCACAGCCAAGGGGTCTCCGTAGGTCTCCGTAGCACTTCGAAATTAAGACGGATATTTAGAAAATTAAGGAGGTGCACGTCAAGCTCTCCGAGGCTCTCCGAGGGCTGATGGAGAACTCGTAGAGGGCGTACCCATGTGTCCGTTTTTCGAATAACGCAGAAGCATAGGCCTATACCGGCCTTTAGAAGTATGGCTCCGTTCCCGGCCGCAACCGATGTTCATATCCAACAGCCCAGGCCTAACTTGGCCGTTTCAGGTTGCTGGCTCACCTCACAGGCTGGAAACCTGAAACGGCAGCGGTTAACATTTCCTGTCCAGTATACCGTAAACGATCTCCGATCGTTCTGGAATTCAAAACTGCCTGGATTAGAAAAGACTCGGACGCTACTCGGTGTCAAGTTTAACATGTATATCGGCCCCACATTGTAGTTCGCTGGTATCTGGAATGGGAGAAAATCCACACTGCCAAAAACGGAATGTTTACAGACCCTGGACAACTGATGAACACTGATGTAGTCTAATTAATTGCATTTGGGGCTTTAACATGTTAAAGGCCTACAATTGTACAACTGGAACAGTAGACACAATTATTTCCGTGATTTGGAGGACCACATGAACCTTTAAATTAAACTTATTTGTTTCTGGTCTGTTTGATGTAAGACATCGGCCTACAAGTTAGGCGTTTTTATTTTGAGCAATCTTTTTTTCTGTCATTCTTTGTATTTTGTACAAAAGTCAATAAAACTTTTAACACCTAACATGAATGTTCTTGTTTTGTGGTATTCTAAACCTATTCTGGCTGTTTTAGCACAGTGTTGGAATACAGCAAACTCATTTGTACATGGCAGTAAATAGTATACGGCACGAGAACAGACTAATTTGGCTAACTTGGACGGTAAATTTGGCGACAATCCTGGCTTGTTATGCACCTATTCCTCCAGTAGATGTTGGCAGAGTCGCTCCCACGAGCCAAAAGAAACGTTCCGAGTGAGGGGCAAGGTTTTCCAATGATATTTTCTTCTAATCGACACCGCAAAACAACCAGAGATAACGATTTCTATAGCCTAGCGTGTTCTGATCAACAGAAATCTATCAACTCAGTTTATCAACAAATGCCACCTCAAAAGTGAAAGGATCTGGTGAGGTTTGAATATTAAAAGTAATAATTTAACCATTAAGATATTTGTCACAATTCACGCAGTTCGCCTCTCCCCGTGGTAACCTCATGTTATTTAATTTGCCTTTAACTGTCTCATTTCACCCTGTGGATGAACGGACCGGCACTAGGACGGGAGTAGAACCTCGATAACGTTTTTGGGAAGCAATCGTTGAATGTCGCTGCATTTTCATTTATATTCGTCGGGGGCGCCTGGGCGGGGTTTGTGGTCTCATGCAACGTTTGTGGTCAGCTCGATTAAGTCTACGGTTTTGACGCCGAAGCTGTGAAACAAAACGAGTGTACCCTGTCTCGACTTCTTTCTCACATGTGACTCCGCCAATCAGCGCGTGCCCTGCTGAGCTCACGAACTGGCTGGCTACATAGCCTCAGCTGCGCGAGCTGATCTAAAGTAACAAAGAACTGAACGTGCTCTCGAGGACTGTCACATTGTTACCGATTACCGGAGCCTCCGGTGAGCATACGGATGATTACCGGGGAATGGTCCGCCAGTTTCGGTTGGGAGAGACCTTTCCTGGACGTTTGATAGTGTCGCCAAGTCCACGTCTCCGCGGTGAGAGGTAATGTTTACAGTACGCTACAGTAACGGCAGCTGAGGTGAAAAGAACCCGTCTGCTCTCAACCGTCATCTCAAACATGAAACTGCAAAATTCTCGTTGTTTTCCGTTAACTTGATACCTGTAGGAGCTCCAATAACAGCCTCGGGTCAGCGGTGTAGGACTGGACTACAAAGTTGATTTCTCTGTATTTTTAGACAATTGTTATAATATTTAGCGGTTATGTTCAGATTAAGAAGGGAATCCACTTTAGCAACCATACTGCTCCTTCGTGTGTTCTATTCTAACGCCTTTTCTAACGATCAAACCGCCGGAGAGCTGGTCAGTCAGTCGTCACGTTTTACACTTGATGGAGTTTGATGAAACTGTGTGTGCGTGTGAGGGAAGAGTTATTGACAGTAAATAAGTAAGTACATGAAGCCTGTGGGTGTCCACAGTCAGTATAGGGTGGTGTGTGTGTTATACAGGATGTGGTGTGTGTGTGTGTGTGTGGTACCGTATTGGGTTATGTGTGTGTGTGTGTGGTACAGTATAGGGTGATGTGTGTGTGTGTGGTACAGTATAGGGTGATGTGTGTGTGTGTGTGGGGGGGGGGAGTACAGTATGATGTGTGTGTATGGCATAGTATTGGGTGGTGTGAGTGTTGAGTAGAGGAGAGGTGGATGGAGAGGAGGGGAAGTCCCGGTTTGGGGTAGACGGTGGTACAGCTGGCTGTCATTGTTCATAGAGGCAGAGAGCAGCTGGGTTCTGTGTGTGTGGTTGCATGTGTGTGTGTGGGGGGGAGAGAGATTTGGGAGTCCTTTGGGAGGGTCCAGGTGTCACATATAGCTCCCCTTAATTTGGGTAACTAACAATTCCAGTAAAGGGGGTATGTGTGTTTGTGTGTGTATGTGATGAACAGTCCAGGCCAGAGGGGAGACAGAGAGTGAATGGAAGAAGTAATGAGAAGGAGGGATGGATCTTAATGGTGACAGGGGGTCATTTATCTGTCTCCTGACGCTCCCCACAATCTCTCTCTCTCTCCCTTTCTCTCCTGTTAAAACACATAAATGACCTTTAAAGGACCAGGTGGGGAAGTAGGGTCTGGACCAGGTGGGGAGGTAGGGTCTGGACCAGGTGAATGATCAGGCTGAATTTGAGCTAAACCCTGAATTACAGAGATTTAGCAGGGGTCAGGGAAACTGGAGAAGACACACACACACCTCTCTCTCTCTTTCACTCACACACTCTCTTTCAGTCACTCACACACACACTCCCGCTCTCCAGAGTGGAGGACTGTGTGGAGACAGAACAGGGTGAGATTGAGCCACTGGCCCAGATCTCTCTCTAATCCCAGTGGGATTACCCTGCTAATTCCCTTCACACACAACCACATACATATACACTCAATCACTCACTCACATCAGAGGTCTTCCTTCACCAATGAAAAATGATTTCAGACAACTGGACTAATCTCCTTTCTCCTAGTTTTGTATCTTTTGGTTGTCATGACAACTCAATCCCTCTGTCCTGTCCGTCTGTTACAGGCTCATACCTGTCTGACCCCTGACCCTAACCTGGATGGAGATGAGGTTGTTATAGCAG
Organism: Hypomesus nipponensis; assembly: GCF_054491055.1. Taxonomy (NCBI): domain Eukaryota; kingdom Metazoa; phylum Chordata; class Actinopteri; order Osmeriformes; family Osmeridae; genus Hypomesus; species Hypomesus nipponensis. Next base: position 18,380,118 of record NC_140370.1, on the reverse strand, counting down.
CTAGCAGGTAACGGCCTCCCATCACCATGTTTGTGAGAGTGTGAGTGTCGAGAGTCAGTGTTTGTGAATGTGTGAGAGTATGTGTGTGTGAGAGTGTTTGTGTATGTGTGTGACAGAGTGTGTGTGTATGTAAGAGAAGGTGTGTGTGTGAAAGAGTGTGTGTGTATGTAAGAGAAGGTATGTGTGTGAAAGAGTGTGTGTGTATGTAAGAGAAGGTGTGTGTGTGTGGGGAAAGTTAAGGTAAGAGGGAGTGGGCGTGTCTGTCAGCTGCTCATCCTAGTTGCCGTCGGTAACCCTGCTTGATGAGATCAGGGGATCAGCTTTCTACATAAGAGACCTTCTCCCTATCTCCCTCTATGTCCCTCTACCTCCCTCTCTCTTGTTCACCCCCCCCCTTCTCCCTCTCTCTCTGCTCTGGTCTAGACTAGTCTAGTCTGGTTCTTAAACCGGGCAGTATTCTCTGCTAGGTAGACATGGGGCTGTTTAGACGAACAGACAGTGTATAGTCTGCACTATAACACACACACACCTTTTAAGGACTTATCCTTCAGTGAGACTTTGTTTAGACTGCCTCGTAGCATCCCTGGTCCTTATCAGGCCCGTGAGTAAGGGAAAATGAGTGAGTAAAATGTTACATCCACTTCAAACCCAGCCCCTAAGAAACCAGCCCAAGACCTCCACCCTCGTCAGAGTAGAAAGTTAGATGGAGAGAGGGAGGGAGGGATGGAGAAGGAGGGATAGAGATAAAGAAGGAGGGATGGAGAGAGAGAAGGTGAGAGTAGAACGATGGATGGAGCAAAGGAGAAAGGGAGAGATGGGGAGAGAGAGAGAGAGAGAGAGAGAGAGAGAGAGAGAGAGAGAGAGAGAGAGAGAGAGAGAGAGAGAGAGAGAGAGAGAGAGAGAGAGAGAGAGAGAGAGAGAGAGAGAGAGAGAGAGAGAGAGAGAGAGAGAGAGAGAGAGGGAGGGATGGAGAGGGAAAGAGAGAGAGAGAGAGAGAGGGAGAGGGAGGGATGGAGAGGGGAAGAGAGAGAGAGAGGGGGAGAGAGAGAGAGAGAGAGAGAGAGAGAGAGAGAGAGAGAGAGAGAGAGAGAGGGAGGGATGGAGAGGGGAAGAGAGAGAGAGAGAGAGAGAGGGAGGGATGGAGAGGGGAAGAGAGAGAGAGAGGGGGGAGAGAGAGAGAGAGAGAGAGAGGGAGGGAGGGAGGGAGGGAGAGGGGAAGAGAGTAAACAGCAGATGGTGACTATATTGCTGCACCATAGGAGAGGTTTCCATGCAACGGTTACCGTGACAACAAAGGTCAGAGGTCTATGCCCCTGTGACGCCATTCCATAATATTCAGCTCCGCCCAGCTGTGCTAGTGGGCGGAGCCTGGGATGTAGTGGAGCCATCCGGGTGTGGACACCCTCATTGACTCACACATACACACACTGTATACATGCACACACACCAATATTGACTCTAGACGAAATTGTGACAAGTGATGTCACTTTACCAGAACCTTCCATTCAATAGTGGCACAATCCCCCCTGCCCAGGGGGGATCTAGAGATTTTCATTTGGGGTGGCAGAAGGAAGTTGTTGGGTGGCCTCCTGGAGGCAAATCAAACCCAGAGTAGGAGGGTACAGTACTCCCTATGGTAAATGATTAGGTTATAACATTGTAGTTTAAATTAAACAGTAACATTAATATTATTTCTTGAAATGTTCTGTAATGTATAATTAATATTTTTATGAGGGGGGGAGGGAGGGAGAGGGAGGGGGAGAGGGAGGGGGAGAGGGAGGGGGAGAGGGAGAGGGAGGGAAGAGTGTGGGTCATCCGTCTAGCCGTCTGGTCCCCGTTTCCTCTCCAGCATCATGTCATCCTGTGGTTGTGTGTGCGTGTGTGTGTGTGTGTGTGTACCTGTGGTTGTGTGTGTGTGTATGTATGTGTGTGTGTGTGTGTGTACCTGTGGTTGTGTGTGTGTGTGTGTACCTGTAGTTGTGTGTGTGTGTGTGTGTGTGTATGTGTGTACCTGTGGTTGTGTATGTGTGTGTGTGTGTACCTGTGGTTGTGTGTGAGTAAGGAACTGCCTGCTAGTGTTACCATATTTTTAGCTTGCTGATTTCTAGTTCAAGTTCAAGTCTTTTATTTGTCAGGTACACAGAACAACACAAAGTCAGACTTGGCACTGAAATTCTTAAGACAAGACAACGCAAGCACCTGGCATAACATAACATATAAGTACACAGAACATAATTTACATCTATGCTGAGTTTAAAAAAGTGAAACTTCCTAAATATACAGATAGCAATAAATAATCGACTATACTAACCCTAATACAAAAACTTCCTAAATTACAGATAAGAATAAATAATACAATAGTATAATACGATAATATACTAACCCTAAATGCACATAAAACCTATTTCAACCCTATAACCTATTCTAACCTAAGTGGAGTACAGCATAATAGTGCAAAATTGCAGATCAGTGACTATGTCAATGACCATACAGGAGCCTGGTGGCGAGGTACAGTAGTGCAATGTTACTGATAGTGCAACCAGTAGCTGAAAGTGACAGTCCTGTAGGGCTGGGAGCTTCCTGCCGATGATGAACTCAGCAGAACGGACCACACTTCGTAGGGCCTTGCGGTCCCTGTCTGTGCAGCTCCCATACCACACTGTAACACAACCAGTCAGAATGCTCTCTATAGTGCATCTGTAAAGGTTAGAGAGGATGACTGTGTCCATACCAAACTTCTTCAGTCTCCTCAGGAAGAAGAGACGCTTACGTGTAACAGACTGGTCTTGCAAGTTCCGTCAGAGGTATATGGGCATCCGTCCACTCCCACGGGGAGTCGAACTCACCACCTCTGACTTCCCAAGCGCCACCACTACCAACTACGCCAACGAAAAGTTATCAATTCACAGATGCGGGTGCCCTGTTACATACTTGAGGAGTGAGTTTCACCATACACAGGCTACATACTGGCCGATTTGACCACCTTGTCTGTGTGAACAGACCAGGTGAGGTCGTTGCTGATGTTCACCCCGAGGAACTTGAAGCAGCTGACCTTCTCCACTTCAGATCCGTTGATGAGTAGGGGTGCGTGCGTGCTCCTCCTCCTGCTGCCTCCTATAGTCCACAATCATCTCCTTGGTCTTGCTGATGTTGAGAGAGTTTATTGTCCTGACACCATGATGTCAGGGTGTCAACCTCCTCTCTGTAGGCTGACTTCTAGCCTATCTACATAATCTTCTGTCTGCCTGCCTGCCTGCCTGCTCACCCACTCACACACACCCACTCTCACACACACACACACACAGTCCTTCACACACACACACTCCTTTCAATATGAAAGATGACATAACAATGAGCAGCAGTTTCTAAGGAAGTTTGTGTCGGCCATGTTTGAAGTCCTTAAATTGCAGCTGTAGATTTTACACACTCAGTTTTTTACTGTATGCTAAATATTTTGTTGTTTATTCAGACTTGGTCATCAGATGAGCTTGTTAATTTTCCATTATGCTAACAAGATGCTGTCACTTCCTGTCTCCTCTCTCTTTCACTTTCTCTCTCTCTTCAGGACTGTCTGGCATGAGACGGAGATTACATCCTACGTCGGCTCAGCTCACTTCCTGTGGCACAGGAAGTCTTTCTCCAAACCCACATTAATGAGGTAGCATAGGCTGTAGAAGAGCACCTCCCCACACCAACCCCCCCACCCTCCCCCATCACCCTCTCTCCCCCCCCCCCCCCCCCCCCCCCCCCCCCCCCCCCAGCATGGGTCAGAAGGTCTCCGGGGGGCTGAAGCCGGTGGAGGGTCGAGGCGAGGCCTGCCCCCCCTCTTACCACCCCTCCACTCAACGCCACCGTCCCCCTACTCCTCTGATTGGCCCAGACTCCTCACGCCCCGCCCGCCTCGACCTCCTATTGGACATGCCCCCGGTAGGGCCCGAGGTGCAGCTGCTCCACGCCTGGAACCCTGACGACCGCTCACTCAACGTGTTCCTGAAGGAGGACGACCCGCTCACGCTGCACCGCCACCCGGTGGCCCAGAGCACCGACGCCATCCGGGGCCGCGTGGGCTTCACCCGCGGCCTGCACGTCTGGAGGGTCACCTGGCCCGCACGCCAGCGCGGCACACATGCCGTGGTGGGCGTGGCCACGGCCGAGGCCCCGCTGCACTCGGTGGGGTACACGGCCCTGGTGGGCAGCAACATGGAATCGTGGGGGTGGGACCTGGGCAGGAAAAGGCTGTGCCACGACAGCAAGAACCGTCCGCTGGGCTCACTGGCGTCGTACCCACGCCCCCTGGAGGGCGAGGAGGGCTGGGCGCTTCCGGACGCGCTGCTGGTGGCGCTGGACATGGACGAGGGCACTCTCAGCTTCCTGGCCGACGGACACTTTCTGGGTGTGGCCTTCAGTGGGCTGCGGGGCAGGAAGCTGTACCCAGTGGTGAGCGCCGTGTGGGGTCACTGCGAGATCTCCATGTGCTACATCAACGGGCTGGACCGTGAGTCTCTCTCTCTGACTCTCCCTGAGTCTCTCTCTCTGACTCTCCCTGAGTCTCTCTCTCTGACTCTCCCTGAGTCTCTCTCTCTGACTCTCCCTGAGTCTCTCTCTCCTTGACTCCCTGAGTCTCTCTCTCCTTGACTCCCTGAGTCTCTCTCTCTGACTCTCCCTGAGTCTCTCTCTCTGACTCTCCCTGAGTCTCTCTCTCTCCTTGACTCCCTGAGTCTCTCTCTCTGACTCTCCCTGAGTCTCTCTCTCTGACTCTCCCTGAGTCTTTCTCTCTGACTCTCCCTGAGTCTCTCTCTCCTTGACTCCCTGAGTCTCTCTCTCTGACTCTCCCTGAGTCTCTCTCTCTGACTCTCCCTGAGTCTCTCTCTCCTTGACTCCCTGAGTCTCTCTCTCTGACTCTCCCTGAGTCTCTCTCTCTGACTCTCCCTGAGTCTCTCTCTCTGACTCTCCCTGAGTCTCTCTCTCTGACTCTCCCTGAGTCTCTCTCTCCTTGACTCCCTGAGTCTCTCTCTCTGACTCTCCCTGAGTCTCTCTCTCTGACTCTCCCTGAGTCTCTCTCTCTGACTCTCCCTGAGTCTCTCTCTCCTTGACTCCCTGAGTCTCTCTCTCTGACTCTCCCTGAGTCTCTCTCTCTGACTCTCCCTGAGTCTCTCTCTCCTTGACTCTAGGGATGTAACGATATTGACGATATCGCGCTATCGCGGTGGTAAACGTGTCTCGATATCGTCGTGGTTGGGTTACAATATTAAAAGGACAGGTGTCCGTCAAAAAGCAAGAGGAATAAACACAGTCCCGCGGAACAAATCATTGTTAACTACATAGACCATGATCCTTTGCGCTGCGTCGTCACAACAACCATCAGTGTTTCCCCTATGTTGATTTTGTCGTGGCGGCCCGCCACGGCTACATTTCTGCCGCCACGGTATCAGAAATAGGGCTGTACAAGATTTTAGGCCGTCTATCAGCAGTGATTGTTAGAGTGCATGTCGGAGAATAGCAAGGACACGCGCTTCACAGCGCAGTTGAGATTGCGTGTGTGCGTCTTTGAGAACTGTAAATCGTATAACTTGTGTTTTCAGTTCATTAAAGCCTGTTATTGTATTAGTCTACAGTTATTGCTAATTTAAACTGGTGATTTTCGTTGTTTGTATTCTTCCCCTGCTAGCAGAATTGCATGCCTGTTGATTCGATAGCGATTGCTGCCCTTGCTCACGTTTGTATTTTAGGTGCATTATTATGCTGAAGTAGTTTTAGTTAACAGTGGGTATACTGTTATTATTTGCTAAAGAATGCTTAGCCTATCAAGATCAAATGAAGCCGACAGTGTACATGCTTTCGAGTACCTTGATCGATAGGCTAGGCTACTGACCATTTACAATAAGTTGTTATGTCAATTATTAATTGGCATAATTCTGCCATTAATAGAACATACTTTAAGTAGCCTAACTGTATTGCTTTACGGAAAATAGGACAAAAATAGGCCGTCTTTCAGCAGTGATTGTTAGAGTGCATGTCGGAGAATAGCAAGGACACACGCTTCACACTTTTTTAAAATGTCAGTATTTTTTTTGCTATTATCATCACAAACACTATCGTGAGCTATTTAACAATACCGTGAGCTTTTTCACAATATCGCAATAAATATTGTACCGTGAGGTCAATATCGAAATTGTATCGTACCGTGAGATTTTGATATCGTTACATCCCTACTTGACTCCCTGAGTCTCTCTCTCTGACTCTCCCTGAGTCTCTCTCTCTGACTCTCCGTGAGTCTCTCTCTCCTTGACTCCCTGAGTTTCTCTCTCTGACCCTCCCTGAGTCTCTCCCTTCTTGACTCCCTGAGTCTCTCTCTCTGACTCTCCCTGAGTCTTTCTCTCCTTGACTCCCTGAGTCTCTCTCTCTGACTCTCCCTGAGTCTCTCTGTCTGACTCTCCCTGAGTCTCTCTCTCCTTGACTCCCTGAGTCTCTCTCTCTGACTCTCCCATAGTCTCTCTCTCCTTGACTCCGTGAGTCTCTCCCTCTGACTCTCCCTGAGTCTCTCTCTCCTTGACTCTTCCTGTGTCTCTCTCTCTCTGACTCTCCCTGATTCTCTTTCTCTCTTCCTCCATGAACAGTGAAACTGAGCGTCTGTTTGCTGCTGGGGTGACCACTGGTGACTCAATGCTGCTGTCCTCAGCTGTCTGGAACTGCTCTATGTGTGCATGTGTGTGAGCGAGTGTTTGTCTTCTGTATGACACACCTTTCCTCTGAGTTGTCATAAGTGCAATTGTTGTGGTGTGTCTGTGTGGTGGAATTTCTATAATACTAATTTTATATTACATCTGCCTCCACACTCTCTAACCCTAACCCTCCACACTCCCTAACCCTCCACACTCTCTAATCCTAACCCTCCACACTCCCTAACCCTCCACACTTTACAACCCTAACCTTCCGCACTCTCTAACCCTCCACACTCCCTCCCCTCCGCCTGTCTCAGTCATGAGCTGGTTGAATCATTTCTGTTTTCCCATCAGAATGAGTGTGCATGTGTGAGTGTGTGTGTGTGTGTGTCGGGGTATATATGACTGTTATATTCTGCCATATTGCCCATCTGATTAACACCAGCAGAGAGGAGGAAGAATAGAGCAAGAGACAGCAAGGAAAGAGAGAAAGAGAGGGAGAGAGAGAGACTACAGATGTTAATGTTACAGCATTTAACCAGTAAACTCACATTTAAGTAGCTATAAGATGAGCTGTCTGCTCCAGCCTGCCTCTCCCTCTCCTCCTCTTCCTCCCCCTCCTCTTCCTCTCCCTCCCCCCTCCTCCCCCTCCTCCTCTTACTCCGTCTCCTCCACTTCCTCCCCCCCTAGTGAGAGTGAGATGTGGTTAATATGTGCCCTCTCTGTCTGTCTCTGATTGGTTAGCCCTAACCCTGATCTGATGACATCACATACTAACCTTTGCCTTCCTCCTGCCCCCAGCGGAGCCCCTCCCCCTGGCGGAGCTGTGCAGGAGAGCAGCGCGTCTGGCTCTGGGTAGAGACCGTCTGCACACCATCCCCTCCCTCCCCCTGCCTCCCGCACTCAGGGACTATCTGCAGTACCAGTAACCTCCCCTCACCTACGCTCTCCTCCCCTCACCCAAGGCCCTCAAGGACTACCTCCTGAACGAGGCCCTCTGGCCCCTTCCTCACTCCCTTTCCTCATGGATGATTGACAGTCCCAGCGTCCCAGGCTGGGTGAGGACACTAGCTCCCCTGCTGGCTGGACTCAGAACTGCAACCAGATAAGCACACTCATACCCTGGAGGCCTTTCACCATGGTAACCACATCATCTGTCACCATGGTAACCATACCAGCTTCCCTGGGGCCCCGTCACAGCAGACAGAACCATGGAGTGGGTCTAGTCCTGGTCTAGTCCTGGTCTAGTCCTGGTCTAGTCCGGGTCTAGTCCTGGTCTAGTCCGGGTCTAGTCCTGGTCTAGTCCTGGTCTAGTCCTGGTCTAGTCCTGGTCTAATCCTGGTCTAGTCCTGGTCTAGTCCTGGTCTAATTGTACCACATAGACAGCAGCTTCCTGATGTGGTCAGGACCCTCATATGATGGTAACACTGGAGACCCACACACACTAACGTAGTACGCACACACACTAATATAGTATGCAACACACATGCACACACAATGTAGTACATAAACACACACATATACTTAGTCTGCACTCACGCACACAGACACTCCAACATAGTATGCAAACACACACACATCAATACGTATTTTTCCTTAAAATAGCGTCACTTTTTTGAATCAGAATTTGTAGTTTCTCTGTTAATGTAAGCTTGTCCTGAGGGTGATGATGAGACTGAGGTAATTTATCATGATGAGCTCAGGACATCCACCCTTCAGAGGAGGGGATGATGAGGATGATGATGACTGTGATCATGTAAGTCAGGATGCTGCTTTTATTATTATTACTATCATTATTATTGATGTTATTATTATTATTGTTATTATTATTCTAGTTGTTGCTGGTGTGTCCAGCCCAGACAGACACAGAATGTAGCGGATCAATAAAAACCAGAGAGTGAAGCTCCTCTGTGGCCACGATGTGTTCCTCAGGGTGTGTGTTCCTCAGGGTGTGTGTTCCTCAGGGTGTGTGTTCCTCAGGGTGTGTGTTCCTCAGGGTGTGTGTGTGTTCCAGAGGGTGTGTGTTCCTGAGGGTGCAGTCTGCAGTCAGGCTACAGGACACAGACTGCAGTCAGGGGATCGTAACCGAGGAAGATAAAGAAGAGCTGCAGTCAGCTGACAGCACTGCTGTCACTGCTGATGTGTGTTTGTGTGTGTGGGAAGTCCTGTACTGCTATGCAATGTGTGCGTGTCTGAGGGTGTGTGTGTGTGTCTGAGGGTGTGTGTCTGAGAGTGTGTGTGTAGGAACAGACTCAAGGCCTGTTACAGGGAGAATGAGGGGGGGTGGTTGATATAAGTATCAGCTCCATAAACAGTGTTGAGAGGGAGGGTGGAATGATGATGCAGCTGGAGAGGGATGCAGCACAGCTGCCAGCAGTACCTAACTCCAGCACAGTTCAGCGCTGCCCTCTAGTGACAGGAAGACTAACAACAAATACACTTGAAAGCTGCTAGTAACTATTATATTATGATAGTATTATATAAATATTATATTATGATAGTATTATATAAGTATTATATTATGATAGTAATCATTGTAGAGGTTTAGTTAGGTTATACTGTTGGTTAGCATAACTCATACCTTAATAAGTAAACATATTGTGCTGTCTTTATCAGAACGACAGAGACACATACAGCAGCTTGGAGAAGACGGCTGTAAAATAATTTTTTGGGGGTCAGAATACAGACAGTTAAACAAGTCTTTATTGGTCAGAATACAGACAGTTGTTAAACAAATCTTTATTGGTCAGAATACAGAAAGTTGCAATGACCAAACCTTTATTAAATCAAAGAAGAAAAGAAAAACTGATATCAAATCCAGTTTTTCAGGGTTTAGATTCAAGAGTCTCTACATGTAACATGTAAGTGTGTCACAAGTGTGCGAGATGTATCTAACATGTATGTGTGATGTTTTTTGTCATTTTAGTCATCAGTATGTGAGATGTTTCTGTTACCTGACTGGTGTCTCTGCAGTGTTACCTGACTGGTCTGTGCAGTGTTACCTGACTGGTCTCTCTGCAGTGTTACCTGACTGGTCTGTGCAGTGTTACCTGACTGGTCTCTGCAGTGTTACCTGACTGGTCTCTCTGCAGTGTTACCTGACTGGTCTGTGCAGTGTTACCTGACTGGTCTCTGCAGTGTTACCTGACTGGTGTCTCTGCAGTGTCACCTGACTAGTCTCTCTGCAGTGTTACCTGACTGGTCTCTGCAGTGTTACCTGACTGGTCTCTGCAGTGTTACCTGACTGGTCTCTCTGCAGTGTTACCTGACTGGTCTCTGCAGTGTTACCTGACTGGTCTCTGCAGTGTTACCTGACTGGTCTCTCTGCAGTGTTACCTGACTGGTGTCTCTGCAGTGTTACCTGACTGGTCTGTGCAGTGTTACCTGACTGGTCTCTCTGCAGTGTTACCTGACTGGTCTGTGCAGTGTTACCTGACTGGTCTCTCTGCAGTGTTACCTGACTGGTCTCTGCAGTGTTACCTGACTGGTCTCTGCAGTGTTACCTGATTGGTCTCTCTGCAGTGTTACCAGACTGGTCTCTCTGCAGTGTTACCTGACTGGTCTCTCTGCAGTGTTACCTGACTGGTCTCTGCAGTGTTACCTGACTGGTACCTGCAGTGTTACCTGACTGGTGTCTCTGCAGTGTTACCTGACTGGTCTCTCTGCAGTGTTACCTGACTGGTGTCTCTGCAGTGTTACCTGACTGGTCTCTCTGCAGTGTTACCTGACTGGTCTCTCTGCAGTGTTACCTGACTGGTACCTGCAGTGTTACCTGACTGGTCTCTCTGCAGTGTTACCTGACTGGTGTCTCAGCAGTGTTAGGTGAATGTGTGTGTTTACGTGTTAATGTGTTTGTGTGGAAAGACGGAAGGAAGAGAGACAGATTTGTTTGAACACCTATCTTGGTCACTTAAAGGCGAGAGAGAAAGGAAGTGAGAGAGGGTTGAAGACAGAGAAACCATGTGAGTTCAGTTATTGAGTTATCCCTCAGCCTGTTGCTTCCCCGCTTAACGATGCTGCAGCCCTGGTCAATGAGACAGATTAGACGTTTTTTAATCAATATAAATAAAAAAGTGTATTTGTGGTGTATATTGCCATGACGAATTGTTGATTACCAGGCCAAACCCTTGCTAAAGGATCTTTTATGTTAGGAGCAGTCCATAGAGAGCGACGGCTCTGACCCTGCCAGCACCGAGGCACAGCATTTCCGTTACTGTGTGATGTCTCAACACCAGAGCAGTCCGGGGGTGGAGGGGGGGAGTTGGGGGGTGCTGGTGGTAAATCTTGCCGAGGGCGCCAAATGTGCTAGGACCGGCACTGCCCAACATGGTCCAGTAGATGTCGCCATGGCGCCGTTCTTCAGTACAAAACTGTTGAACTGACGTTCCGCAGAACCGGGGACACTTGACGCTGTGACACCGACGCCGGGCATGGATCCCTTATGCAAACTGTCCACTGTTCGAGAACGGTAAACTTAGCTTTAAACATAATGTTACTGCTCGGCAGTCATGGTTGTTTTAGATAGTCTAACAATAACACGGCATATCAGTTTGATTTAGTGTCTGCTGTCGTCGAACAGAAATAATGTTAATCGATCCTTGTAGCTAATTCGTTATGTTGCTAGCTAGGTAGACAGTCATCTATGTCAAATCCACACCTGTTAAGCAAGCTAAAGTTACGGCCCTTCTCCACACTGTGTAACCTATGTCAGAGTAGGTCTGACTGTCAACCAATATCGAGCAAAACTAGCGAGGTAACCAGCTGTCTAACGTCACACTAATACTATAGTTAGTTTACTAACTCATCACGGCATCTATAACGCCTATAGGTTTACGACATTTCCAATGATATAGATAAACTATGCAACTTTAGTCACAGTTGAGACATAAGTAGCCCTCTACTTTTTTTCTTACTTTTTTCTTTGGCATAACATGACATACAAGTCCTCAGAACATAAATTACACCTATGATAAGATAACATATAATATAATAAACCTCCTAAATACAAAAAATAATATACAGTACGTAAGTATACTAAACCTCTGATACACATGACCTACACTAACCTTATAACCCACACTAACCTAGAGACAAGTAGGGTACAATTAGTGCAATATTGCTGAAAGTGCAACCAGTAACTGAAGAGACAGTGTGTAAAGTAGGGCTGCAACTAACGATTATTTTGGTAATCGACTAATCTATCTACTATTTTTTTCTTTGATTAATGGACTAATCTAATGATTATTTCCCCCCCCCCCCCCAAAAAAAAAAAGAATGACAAAATGTTGAAATTAGAATTCAAATGTATTTGAGTTACAAATTGTGTAAACATGTAAACATCATTATAAATAAACAAAATAGTAATACAAATTAAAGTGCAAATATGCTTAGGGGTGCATGAGCCTCTCTTCGGGACCAACTCGTCCACACGCCTTTCGTACTAAAAGAGAAAGAGAAAAAACACAAAGTTTTAATTAATATAGGCTCTAGTATCATATTTTTGTATTATGCTAGAGTAGATCTCTCGTAATGGTGTTGATATGAACTTATGTTTTTCCACAATATTTAGTTTGACGAATGCTAAGTGGAGGAGGTTAACTATTCAGAACGAACAAAAAGACAGGCTAATCTGATTATTAACTGAAATAGTGTTAGCAAGCATCCTCCATGAGACGTTCTGTTTTCCAACATGTAAGCCTAAATCTTACGATAAGTTGACAAGACTAACGTTACTTAGACAGTTAACTTAACGTACTCATCAGCAGGAAAAGACGTGGTGGCTCCAGGATGCCTCCGGTTCAAATGTTCCTGCATTGCTGCGGTGCTGGAATCAAATGCTAATTCTATTTTGCAGATGTTGCATTGTACTTTTTAATTTGGTTTGCTGGTCAAATAATCCCAGACTTTTGAAGCTCTCGGTCTAACTTGTTCATAGAGTGAATGAACTTGTTTCGGCTCTCCCACACTCTGTTCCAAAACGTTCTTCTTCTTTGCCTTGGTGTCTGTATGTCTATGCCTTGGTGCGACAGTGTAAGCGACACTACCCCTGCACTTCCGGTAGTGCATTGCAATGCTGAATAAAAATTACCGGCAGCTCTGAAGCTTTTTATAATATATATATAATATATGATTCGTCAACGATAAAAATCCACATCGACAATTTTTCACAATAGACGTAGTCGATTTTGTTAACTATTCGTTGCAGCTCTGGGTGTAAAGTGACTAGTATGAGTGTTGACAGTGTATCAGTGTCCATATCAATGTTCATTCAGAAGCCTGATGGCCCTTGGAAAGAAACTGTAGTCCAGTCTGGGTGAGCGAGTCCGAATGCTACGGTAATGCCTGCCAGAAAGCAACGTTGATGGCAACGTTGGCAATCTGTTTATGTAAAATCACCTGATGTAGTGACCACTGTTACCTCCCCTTCTCTTCCCTCCCTCCCTCTCTCTCACCTCCCTTTTCTCCCCTCTCCCCCCCCCCTCCCTCTCTCTCACCTCCCTTTTCTCCCCTCTCCCCCCCCCCTCCCTCTCTCTCACCTCCCTTCTCTCCCCTCTCCCCCCCTCCCTCTCTCTCACCTCCCTTCTCTCCCCTCTCCCCCCCCCCTCCCTCTCTCTCACCTCCCTTCTCTCCCCCCTCTCTCCCTCCCTCTCTCTCACCTCCCTTCTCCCCCCCCTCCCTCTCTCTCACCTCTCTTCTCTCCCCCTCTCCCCCCCCCTCCCTCTCTCTCACCTCCCTTCTCTCCCCCTCTCTCCCTCCCTCTCTCTCACCTCCCTTCTCTCCCCCTCTCCCTCCCTCTCTCTCACCTCCCTTCTCCCCCCCCCCTCCCTCTCTCTCACCTCTCTTCTCTCCCCTCTCCGCCCCCCTCCCTCTCTCTCACCTCCCTTCTCTCCCCCTCTCTCCCTCCCTCTCTCTCACCTCCCTTCTCTCCCCCCTCTCTCCCTCCCTCTCTCTCACCTCCCTTCTCTCCCCCCTCTCTCCCTCCCTCTCTCTCACCTCCCCTCTCCCCCCCTCCCTCTCTCTCACCTCCCTTCTCTCCCCCCTCTCTCCCTCCCTCTCTCTCACCTCCCCTCTCCCCCCCCCCTCCCTCTCTCTCACCTCCCTTCTCTCCCCCCTCTCTCCCTCCCTCTCTCTCACCTCCCCTCTCCCCCCCCTCCCTCTCTCTCACCTCCCCTCTCCCCCCCCTCCCTCTCTCTCTCTCACCTCTCTTCTCTCCCCCCTCTCTCCCTCCCTCTCTCTCACCTCCCTTCTCTCCCTCTCCCCCCCCCCTCCCTCTCTCTCACCTCCCTTCTCTCCCCCCTCTCTCCCTCCCTCTCTCTCACCTCCCTTCTCCCCCCCCCCTCCCTCTCTCTCACCTCCCTTCTCTCCCCTCTCCCCCCCCCTCCCTCTCTCTCACCTCCCTTCTCTCCCCTCTCCCCCCCCTCCCTCTCTCTCACCTCCCTTCTCTCCCCTCTCCCCCCCCCTCCCTCTCTCTCCCTCCCTCTCTCCCCCCCTCCCTTCTCTCCCCCCCCCCCTCCCTCTCTCTCCCCCCTCTCTCCCTCCCTCTCTCTCCCTCCCTCTCTCTCCCCCCTCTCTCTCTCCCTCCCTCTCTCTCTCCCCCCCCCTCCCTCCCTCCCCCCAGTGTTGTCTGAGGCCCCTCTCAGCGTGAGGAGGAAGACAACATGGCCGCTGTGCGGGCGCCCCTGGTGCTACTTGCGTGTGGCTCCTTCAACCCCATCACCAACCAGCACATGAGGCTGTTTGAGCTGGCCAGGGACCACCTGCACGGCACAGGTCACACACCTGTACACACACCTGTACACACACCTGTACACACACCTGCACTCACACCTGCACTCACACCTGCACTCACACCTGCACTCACACCTGCACACACACCTGCACACTGAAGGATTTAAAGTCTTTGTGTCTATTCCAATATGTAATGATAGTATTCAATGATACAAGTCTGTGTTCTAGAAAGAGTGGTCTGGAGTCGCAGAGGTCCGATAATATCAGCTTTAATGCAGCAGTTGGAAATCAACGAGTACAGAGCTTTGGGGCTGTCTACGTTTCCCTGCCTGCAGCAGAGTTTTGGGTTGGTTCATGAAGTCCAACTGGCTATCTGTCCCTGCCCCAGCACATAGTATACAGTGCAGTAAGATGAAAAGATGAAAAGAGGGTTGAGCTTGTTCTCCCCTGCATCAGGGAGTTTGTTCTTCCCCATGCATCCCACCTGCTCGGGTCTGTCTCAGCGCGGTTTCAAGATTTTTTCTGAAAATTAAGAGATAGAGACACAAAATACAGCCATTTTCCCAAACTCTGTGGTCGAGACTCGTCTTCATTGTTCCTCTTTCTCCCCCCGCCCTGTGTGAGACATAATGTTTCAGCCTGGGCACACTTAGAATCAGAGTTGGTGTTTATTTGCCATGAAGGTTTGCAAAGACAAGGAATTTACTCTGGCAGGAGAGCCTACCTAGGCAGCCATTTTCGGCACCAAATAGAAAGGTTACAGCATAACATGAGGAGAGAGGAGGAGAGAAAAAGGCAACCCCCAGACAATGCTCCTAGGTGAGTACAGTGTGGGAGCAGGCAAAAACCTTTTAAGTTCATAAGACAGAACTTAAATAAGCACAATGCATAACTTTAAGACATGCATCCTTTATTAAGTCGTTTGAACATTGTTCCTGTTGCAATATTCACTAGTGCACAGTGCCCGTGATGCATTCGGTGATTAAGATGCCACAAATATTAACAACTGGAATTATAGATAGTGCCGTGCCTGTGATGCAGCTGGTGATTACAGTTCATGAATTGTACTGTAACGTATTATACATTCTTTAATACACACCTGCACACACCTGCACAGGTCACACACCTGCACACACCGCTCATCTCACATCCCATTTGCTATTCACCTCGCTCCACAGGTTGCGGCCGTACTGTAGCCTAGTACTAGTATATAGCCGATACTTTGTTCGTGGAAATCTTGATCTCGATTTTGGGACAGTGACATGGCTGGTTAGCTAGCAAATCGGGCTAATAGCTCAGTCAAAGGAAAGCCTGTGTTGGTTCTATGACTCATCATCGGAGTGTTTGTGGATCAAAAGGGTATTTGTGTGTGGATCGCAAAAGACCGAAAAGAATGTCTCAAAATTACATCATTGGAACAAGGATTGCACGTGTACATTGGGCAATCCAAAGATGCAGATTCAACACTTCACACGCGAATTGTTGATTTACAAATGACAGACCATGAGAAATCTCTCTCCATACCCACACACACACCTGCACAGGTCACACACACACACCTGCACAGGTCACACACACACCTGCACAGGTCACACACACACCTACACAGGTCACACACACACCTACACAGGTCACACACGCCTACAAACCTTCACAGGTCATACACACACAGTCCTGCACATGTTCCTAAACATCCAATCACAACAGAGTATTTATTACAGTTTGTTTTAGAACTATCAATCACTGCTGTATTTCCCTCCTTTAGGCCAGTACAAGGTGGTGGGTGGGATCGTGTCCCCAGTAAGTGACGGCTACAGCAAGCAGGGCCTGGTATTGGCGAAGCACCGCGTTGCCATGGCGAAGCTGGCACTGCAGAGCTCTGATTGGGTGTCTGTGGACGACTGGGAAAGCCAGCAGCCTGATTGGACGGAGACAGTGGTCACCTTGAGGTCAGCCCCTCCTAGAATCTATCCAAGTCAAGAACCGTCACTGTAGAACCAACCCAGTTCTCGAACCTTCACAACAGAACCTACCAAGTTCTAGAACCTTCCAGAGCTCTTGCACAACAGTGATGTAAGATTAGTTGGGATTATGCCAGACTTCCCTGTGATGTCACTTAACACACACACTCACACACGTCACATGTGCACAAACACAAATCTCATTGTACAACACTCTTCCCTAACACCACACACTCATACACATGACCTATATCTAAATCCTTGTGTGTGAGGGCAGTTTCTAAGCTGTGTTGTGCAACAAGGAGCTGATTAAGGAGAGATGGAGGGAGGGAGGGATGGAAGGAGGGACGGATGGAAGGAGGGAGAGATGGAGGGAGGGATGGGAGGAGGAGGGAGGGATGGGAGGAGGGATGGGAGGAGGAGGGAGGGATGGGAGGAGGGATGGGAGGAGGAGGAAGAGATTGAGGGAGGGATGGGAGGAGGAGGGAGGGATGGGAGGAGGGAGAGATGGAGGGAGGGATGGGAGGAGGAGGGAGAGATGGAGGGATGGGAGGAGAAGGGAGAGATGGAGGGTGGGAGGGATGGGAGGAGGAAATGGAGGGAGGGATGGGAGGAGGAGGGAGAGAGGAAGAGATGGGAGGGATGTGAGAGGCAGTATGAAAGCTGAGGATGGAGGAAGGGGACCCTTACCCTGTTCATACCGTATGCGCATGTACTGTAAGATGTACTGTATTAACATCTTAATACACGTTGGAACTTTAGTAAGAAGCTTTTCTCTAACAGTGGATCAGTTCATGACTTTCTCAGTGATACTCGTGTGTGTGTGTGTGTGTTGTATCAGGTACCACTATGGGAGGATCCTGAAGCAGTACCAACAGGAGGGTCCAGGGTACCAACAGGAGGGTCCAGGGTGCCAACAGAACTTGAAGGACAGAGACAGCATGTCCTCTCAACCCCCTAGTAAGACCACATACCCTGACTCTACATACCCTGACTCTACATACCCTGACTCTACATACCCTGACCCTACATACCCTGACTCTACATACCCTGACTCTACATACCCTGACCCTACATACCCTGACTCTACATACCCTGACTCTACATACCCTGACTCTACATACCCTGACCCTACATACCCTGACTCTACATACCCTGACTCTACATACCCTGACTCAACATACCCTGACTCTACATACCCTGACCCTACATACCCTGACTCTACATACCCTGACTCTACATACCCTGACTCTACATACCCTGACTCTACATACCCTGACCCTACATACCCTGACTCTACATACCCTGACTCTACATACCCTGACTCTACATACCCTGACTCTACATACCCTGACTCTACATACCCTGACTCTACATACCCTGACCCTACATACCCTGACCCTACATACCCTGACCCTACATACCCTGACCCTACATACCCTGACTCTACATACCCTAACCCTAATCATCAAAAACTGCATTTATTAGTTAAGGTAATCATTATTCAGTGCAGTCACACTAAAACCTCAGTCTAAATTCTGTTTCTTTAATTCAATCTTAATTTAACCACTAAGAGCTCATTGAGATTTTTTATTACACCATTACAGACCACAGACAAATGTAACATAGTAAAATAA
The DNA here is from genome assembly GCF_054491055.1 of Hypomesus nipponensis. Taxonomy (NCBI): domain Eukaryota; kingdom Metazoa; phylum Chordata; class Actinopteri; order Osmeriformes; family Osmeridae; genus Hypomesus; species Hypomesus nipponensis. The sequence continues at coordinate 18,362,130 of NC_140370.1, read as the reverse complement.
ATCACAATAGTTTAACAAGATCATAAATATCATAATCATAGGTCATGGAATCAGCTTCAAAACTGTCATCAATTTTGTTTCTTCTTGAAAACACAAAAGTTCCTGTATTTCCAGGCAGGCTGACTGGTTACCTGATCCTGCTCAGGAGCTTGACCTTTAACCCCATGCTGCCTGTATTAGCGGCTGGTGCTACAGGATCAGCTGTTGTAGCGTGCTTGTGCTTTACCTACCTGATAATACGCTAGCTAGTGCACCGCTGCTAAAGAGTATTAGCATTAGCTGGAAGCAGAACTGATCTCATGAATGTTCTCTTTCCTCTGGCTGACTGATGACAACATCATCACATGTACATTATGTTGGCCGTGTACATCCACCTGAGGCTACGCTAGGCTACGTTAGCCCTCGTACACGCACGTTAGCAGTCTAACGCCGGCCCCCTCCCCCTCCAGACCCTGCAGCCCCCCAGCTGAAGCTGCTGTGCGGCGCCGACTTCCTGGACTCGTTCAGCGTGCCGGGCCTGTGGCTGGAGGCCCACGTGGAGGAGCTGGCCGGACGCTTCGGCCTGGTGTGCGTGAGCCGGGGAGCCCTGCAGACGGAGTGGGCCGTGCACCGGTCCGACACGCTGTCCCGACACCGGCAGAACATCTTCCTGGTCCGGGAGTGGATCCGAAACGAGATCAGCGCCACCGAAGTGCGGCGGGGCCTGCGGCGTGGGCAGAGCGTGCGCTACCTGCTCCCTGACAACGTCCTGGAGTACATCCAGCAACACCACCTCTACACACACGATAGCGAGATGCTCAACCAGGGAACCCCACTCAGACCCCTCACCAAGCAGGCGGCCCTGACCCCTCACCAAGCAGGCGGCCCTGACCCCTCACCAAGCAGGCGGCCCTGACCCCTCACCAAGCAGGGAGCCAGACTCAGACTATAGACTGATAACAAAGAGGCAGATTTAACCTGTTGAGTCGTCTACACATCATACTAGACCACTCCTTGGGTGCCACATCTCCTTCATTCAAGAAATGAACATTTGTCAGAAGCAGAGAGCAGAGTATGTCAGGCCAGGGACTGGCTTACCAGTAAGATGATGAAGTTCTCAAGCACAAACAGCTAGAAAACATGAAGACATTAAGAGTGGGGAAGCACTAACTGATGAACGAAGTAGTGAGTTGTCGCCATAAATTGTATTTTGGATTATCATAATATTAGGATCGAGAATTATATATTAATTTAGATGGATTTCCATGAAACGGTGTGTGAACTGCTTACTAAAGCGTCCTGTGTTTGGAATCACTGAATGTGTCTTTTGTTATTGTCTGCTAACAAATTTGCAGCCTGGATACAGACTTTCCCCGCTGTTCTTCTTTTTCGCGCCGTTAAGGACCGGGTGACGGGATTCTGGCCGGGAGCGCTGAGCTCTTTATTAAGAATCTTTTCAGTTCTGCCCGTTCCAGTCACACTGAATGACTCGGGTCATTCTCAGGGGATTCCGGTAATCCGGAGGGGTTCTCCTCTACGTGGGCCGGTTTCACAACAAGCGCTTCCCTGCCGTTCTAAGGCGCCCTCGGTCTCGAGCGGCAGCTGTGCTTTTGACAGGGAGAACCGGTTTGCTGAAAACACAGCTCACCGAATAAACTGTGTTTTATGAGACGTGACAATAAAAGTGTCAGTTGCCCAGCAGCAGTTACTGGAGAATCCATGAGTTTTTTGCGCTAAAGTCTCAAATTAAGCATTTTCGGGGTTCGAGTTTCTATATTCTGTTAATGCATACGTTCATTTTGTTTCTGGTCGCTTCCTACTCAACCTACAGGCCCTGGAACAAAAGGTCACATGGGAATATATAGCCTACTAATATTGCCTACTTTCCTAAATATGCTATCCCTTTTCATCCATATGAATATATATCCGCCACATGAATAAGGAAATACTCTTAATCCAAAATGAACCTTACACACACTTTCAAACCTATAGCGCACGGTCTTTATGTGAGTGGGCCTTTATTCCTGTTACACGGAGCGCGAGGGGGATTGTGGCGCTCACGGGGGGAGAGAAAGGGTGGTCTAAACCTGCGCGCTCAGTACGACATGAAAACGTAGCGAGTAATCCGATTAAAGTGATTCTGGTTAAATTGGTGGTACTGAAAGCGATCCCTCATTCGAACGCAAACAACCTGCGATATCGTTCCCTTTTTATTGCCTGGAAGGAAACTTGAAAACTGCCAAGATGCCAGTTGACCTGAATGGATACTGGAAAATGATCTCCAACGACAACTTCGAAGAGTACTTAAAGGCTCTTGGTGAGTGTTGTCTGTGTTTTTATGCACATTTTTGATGCAGTGATCCCTCCATCGCTCTCCTCATCCTCTATCTCTCCCCTCATCTCTCTCTGCATGTCTGTCTACCTCGCTCTCCCCTCATCTCTCTCTGTATGTCTGTCTACCTCGCTCTCTCCTCATCTCTCTCTGTATGTCTGTCTACCTCGCTCTCACCTCCTCATCTCTGTATGTCTACCTCGCTCTCACCTCCTCATCTCTGTATGTCTACCTCGCTTTGTCCATCTATTGTTCTCCCTTTGTCTATCCCTCTATTTATTTCTAGTGTTCATCACTAGAGAGAGACAGACAGATACATGCATGCATACATCTCCAGACAGACAGAGATCCCTGTCTCCTGCTCCCTGTCCTCTGCAGATGTAAACGTAGCCATCAGGAAGATCGCCACTCTGCTGAAGCCTGACAAGGACATCACCCAGGATGGAGATCACATGATCATCAAGACCCTGTCCACCTTCAAGAACTACCACATGGACTTCTACGTGGGGAAGGAGTTTGAGGAGGACCTGACCGGCGTGGACGACAGGAAGTGCATGGTGAGCCGTGGAGATGTATTTCCTGTTTCCTGTTGTGTCCCGGGCCTGTATGTGTTGGTGAGCTGGTGGAGTGAAGCAGCCTGTAAGCCCCGTGTTCTCTTGGTTCCATCACAGAGATGGAACGGCCTAATGTGTTGGTTGATCACCAGGGTTTATTGTCTACGATTTTCAAACTTGCTCCAAAGAGTCAGGAGCAGACTCCAGGTGTGGGTTTGTCTGTGTTCTAGAACCCTTGAGCCTTCTAGAACTGTCATGGTGAGTTCTAGTTTCCAGTGGTCAAAGCAGGCCTTCCTGTTTAGATCCTCTAGTCTCTCAGAGTACAGATGGTGCTGTGTAGAGACACATTATAGCTGGGCACGTGATGCCTGTGTATCTGTCTGTCTGTCTGTCTGTCTGTCTGTCTGTCTGTCTGTCTGTCTGTCTGTCTGTCTGTCTGTCTGTCTGTCTGTCTGTCTGTCTGTCTGTCTGTGTGTGTGTGTGTCTGTGTGTGTGTGTGTGTCTGTGTGTGTATCTGTCTGTCTGTCTGTCTGTGTGTGTGTGTATCTGTCTGTCTGTCTGTCTGTCTGTCTGTGTGTGTGTGTATCTGTCTGTCTGTCTGTCTGTCTGTCTGTGTGTGTCTGTGTGTGTGTGTATCTGTCTGTCTGTGTGTGTCTGTGTGTGTATCTGTCTGTCTGTCTGTCTGTGTGTGTGTGTCTGTGTGTGTGTGTATCTGTCTGTCTGTCTGTCTGTCTGTCTGTCTGTCTGTGTGTGTGTGTCTGTGTGTGTGTGTCTGTCTATGTGTGTCTGTGTTTGTTTGCTCTGCTGTGTTGGAGAGCAGGCATGGATGTGCATATGTTTGTTTTTATTTATTTTTACTAAATAGCCTGTCTTTGTCAACCCTGTGTGTGCGTGCGTATGTGAGCGTAGACCACCATCACATGGGAAGGAGACAAGCTAGTGTGCGTCCAGAAGGGGGAGAAGGAGGGGAGAGGCTGGACTCACTGGGTGGAGGGAGACCAGCTGTACCTGGTAAGACACACAAACACACAGCCTACACTCACACACATATATAACACACACAAGAGATTGGGTGTCTAGCAGCCTGTTGAGAGACAAGCAGAACAGAATAATAACTCATCATGTCTCTGCCTAATTTGAGCTTTCTTGTTTATTATTATTTTGTTTATTCACTGCTGTGGTCCCAGCGGTGTCATTAAGCCTGCATCTCCTGCCTGGCATATTATTTACAGCAGATGGTTGCAATTTAGAGATTTCAGAGCACAACCTAGTCAGAGCATTCTGCAGCACGATGGGGACCCCTTGTGGTAGGAACAAGAACAGCAGGCACTGTGCTCCTCATCAAGACTTCATAGGACATTTTAACATTTTTTATTCAGACGTTTTTATCCGTTTTTAAGAGCAAAACAAGTAGTGCGTGAAGAAAGTACATCAGAAAATTAAGGATCAGAAGTGCATGTTCTACAGCAGTAGTGTCAAACTCTGGTCCACTGTTTTTCTGAGTTTGACAGCCCTGTTCTACAGTGTTGACATGGTCTGAGGAACAGCCTGTTTTTGCCTCCTGTAAGAAGCCTGATTCTCTCCCCCTGCAGGAGCTCCGGGCCTGTGGAGCGGTGTGTCTGCAGGTGTTCACCAAGTCTTAAAGATCGCCAACAACTCATCCATTCATCTCTTTATCTATCCATCTCTTTATCTATCCATCTCTTTATCTATCCATCTCTTTATCTATCCATCTCTTTATCTATCCATCTCTTGCATTTAATAAAACAAAGTGTGACAGCTCCAGCTTGGTACTCGTTCATCTGATTCACCTACCTGATGCACCTTGAAAAGGCACTCACATAGCAATCATTTCTTCAAATGTTTTTAACACCAGGGTGAACGCCAAATAATGAGAAATGACACAAAGTCAAACATGCAGTATCAGCTTTTATTAAAAAGTGATTTTATTTATTATGAAGTTGTGTTTCTCAACAACAGTGTATGGTCCTCCCTGTAGACCCAGACGGCCATGGTTCCCCAACCAGGTCGAGTCCAGCACCCCCGGCCAGGGACTCAACCACAGTTTCCATGTGTGAAACAGTGAGCTACCGTCTTCTGTTAAACAGGACGTTTACCAAAACACAATCCAGCTGTTCATGTCTCATTTACCAAACCGACCACAAAGCCCTTTGGCACGTCATATCACAATGTACATTTTCCACAAATAAAATGTATATATATAATATACAATATATGTAAAACTGTAGTGAAGTTTTAGTTTCATGTTTGTAAGTTTTATGTCCATCCTGGGTCAGTCTGGTTCCCATGGCAACGTCAGGGTTGGCTGGGTTTGTCCTCCTGCTTGCTGAAGACCTGCTTGCAGACCACATCACCCACACGCAACTCCTGAGACGGGGGGACAGGAAGTCAGGGGGGAGGACAGGAAGTCAGGGGAGAGGGGACAGGAAGTCAGAAGAACAGGAAATCAGGACATATGTATGTATGTGTGTGTGGTGTACATGTTGCATGTGTGTGTGTGTGGTGTACGTGTGGTATTGTACACCACACACACACACTTGTTGTGGGTAAGCCAGGGATCAGGCCAATCCTGGCACCACCCCAGGTCAGAGGCATTTCTGTGTGTTTGGGCATTTGTGTGTGTCAGAGTGTGTGTGTATGGGTGCCAGGGTGTGTGTGTGTGGTGTGTGTGTGTGTGGTGTGTGTGTGTGTGTATCTCACCAAATGCAGCTGGTCTCCCTCCACCCACTGTGTCCAGCCTCTCCCCTCCTTCTCTCCCTTCTGGACGCACACCAGCTTGTCCTGCTCCCAGCAGACTGTGGTCTGAGAGGGGGAGGAGAAGAGAGGGGGAGAGACATGGGGAGAAGAGAAGAGAGGGGGAGGAGAGGAGAGGGGGAGAGACATGGGGAGAGGAGAAGAGAGGTTGGAAGAGGGAGGGGAAGCCGATTCTGACAGGAGTGGTGATGCTTGGACTATAGAACTACGATTCTAATACAGTAACAAACACACACACACGTTTAATCAAATCATCGTCCCAGATTAGAAGCCAGCAGATCCTCTTAGAGGATTCTCCCCTGAGTTGGCCTGATAAAATAACACTATAAACATCTCACAGCACGCAGACAGGACCGAGCGCACGTACGTTTATGCACATGTGTGTATATGTATGTGTGTGTTCCTGTGTGTGTGTATGTTCCTGTATGTGTGTGTACTCTCACCATGCAGATTCTGTCGTCCACTCCAGTCAGGTCCTCCTGAAACTCCTCACCTACCATGAAGTCCATATCGTAGCTCCTGAAGGTGGAGATGGTTCGGATGAGGAAGTGCGTCCCGTTCTGAAGGATCTCCTTGTCCAGGCTGAGGTAGCTGGCGATCTTCCTGATCACAATGTTTACGTCTGTAACATGTGGAACCATGCAACAGCTTAGTGGTTAGAGCATCTGACTGCAGATCAAGAGGTTGCAGGGTTCAGTCCCTCGTGTGTAGCTTTGGATAAAAGTGCCAAATTAAGATATAATTATGGAACATGACAGTATGTATCTACTATTGCTAAATAACTAAGTTGATTACAGTACACAGCAATTACACCAGGGCCCTTTACTACAAAACAAGTTCAACACACCCAGGATGCTTCAGTATCATGAAGGTGGTTATCAACTTATCAACTATCAGCGCATTCACATAAAAAGTGGCGTGTTTGCAAAATACAGACAGATCTATAGTGGCATTTTAAAGAAGCTGAACCACACACACAACTCTCTCTCACACACACACACACGCAGCACACACACACACATGCAGCACACACACTACACACACACACACGCAGCACACACACTACACACTGACGCTCACCCAGTGCATCCATGTACGCATCAAAGTTCTCATTAGTGGTCATCGTCCAGTACCCACTCATATCAGGGCAGGACATCTCAGGAAATCAGCCCTCCTGGGAGAGTCCAGCAGAGCAGAGCAGAGCAGAGTAGAGTAGAGTTATGTAGGGCAGGGAGGAGCAGTAATCTGGAATCCTGTCCCACGTGGTTCAGAACACCTGTCACAGAATCAGCTGATCTCCAAGGGTGGGGAGATTACCTGTGATGTCATTGTGTCCCATCCCAGTCCTGGTGGAGCTGCCAGCTCTCCACCTGATGAACTTTCTAGAAGCACCACCTGATGCACCTTCTAGAAGCACCACCTGCATCTGCTCTGGGAAGAGACTGATACATTAACCAAATATTTAAAGTTAATGAAGACTTAGGGATGTTTGAGTTCTCTGATATTGTATATATACTTGTATTTCATTTGATGAGGCACATTGACTGTGTGACCTCGTGAGAGCAGAGATGTTGGGTTCAAACATGTCTCTGCCTGGGAGCTCAAAGTCCAGCACGGTCTGTGTGGTAGAGGAGTAAACACAACCATCATCCAAATAGGTCAAATGGCATCCACTGTTACCATCCAATCTGAATCTTATCAATAGAATTATATATATAATGGTATATCATAACATAGGATGTATAGTATTTGTACATACACAACACATTTTATACAGATATACATTTGTTTGAGAGCCTTACTTTGTGTAGGGTTTGGATGTGTGTGGCATCTGTGTGGTGTGTCTGAATGAGCCTTCTCTGATCTTCCGGATCCCGATCCCCCACTCCCACCCCCACCCCCCCCACCCCTCTCCCTCCCCCCTCTCCTCAGTCCCCTCTGTCTCTGCTAGTGCCACAGTGTCCAAACTACTCATTTGTATGTTGAGGTGTTTGTTAAACTCTGTCTCCAATTTGCAGATTGCTCAACACATGAACCCAGAACACAACTAAACAGTCACACGGTTCAAGTACAGAGCTATTCTTCATCACCACCTAGGCACAACCTCACACACTAAACACAACCTCACACACTAAACACACTAAACACGGACACACTCAACACACCACCTCACACACACCACCGCAGACACACCACCCAGACCAAAACTCACAACCAACATGCCTGAAGATTTCAACGGCAAGTGGGAACTGGAGACCAACGAGAACTTTGAAGATTACCTGAAAGCCCTGAGTAAGAGTTTCCTCATCATCTCCTGACAAATTCTTATTAATAATTGTATTCTTATTATTTGTACTCATTTCATTCTTATCAAAATTCTTAATAGACTAAAAGGCAAACTGGGAAGTCTCAAAGTTAACTGAACAAAGTAAATATTTAATATTATTTGATGTTGAAGATGTGATAAGTACGTTGGGAGTTGTGACGGTCTTTAGCTCGATGATTAAGTAGAGAATGTTTTTATTTTATTACTCCCCAAAACAGTAGAAACCATTTCTCAGATTTGGATATTCCAATATATCAGCTCAATTTGTCTGTGGAGAAACAGATGTTGGGGAAAAGAATGTGTTTGTTTTTTTGTCCAACTAAAAAATATTATGTTTTGTACCATGATGAGAAGAGGTCATCTCTGCTGTTGGACTCTGACACATGTTTGTTGTCTTCCGCAAATATTGATATTTTAATATCATTCAGTTTCCCTGTTTGCTACCAGAAAGTTGAGGAGATAAATGTTTTTATTTCTTGAGGTTTGGGCTTTTGTATTTCTTCTGTTCAGTTTGTCAAATGTTGATATTTTAAGATTGTTCTGTGACATTGATCCTTGTGTTAATATTATTCTGTCTCTGTGTGGAGACATAGACTTTGCCACCAGGAAGATAGCGGTGCACCTGTCCCAGACCAAGGTACTGGTCCAGGACGGAAACCGCTTCCAGACCAAGACACTCAGCACCTTCAGGAACTACGAGGTGGACTTTGTTGTTGGGGAGGAGTTTGAGGAACACACCAGGGGGCTGGACAACAGGGTGGTGAAGGTGGGACTGGCAGAGATTTTAGCTGCCAATAATCCTGGTTTTATTAGATTCCTCTTCTTTTAATTCCTCCTCTTCCTTCTCTCCCTCCTCCACCCCATGTTACCCCCCTCATGTTGCCCCCTCATGTTACCCCCCTCATGTTGCCCCCCTCATGTTACCCCCTCATGTTACCCCCTCATGTTGCCCCCCTCATGTTGCCCCCTCATGTTACCCCCCTCATGTTGCCCCCCTCATGTTGCCCCCCTCATGTTACCCCCTCATGTTGCCCCCTCATGTTACCCCCCTCATGTTGCCCCCCTCATGTTACCCCCTCATGTTACCCCCTCATGTTACCCCCTCATGTTACCCCCTCATGTTGCCCCCCTCATGTTGCCCCCCTCATGTTGCCCCCCTCATGTTACCCCCTCATGTTGCCCCCCTCATGTTGCCCCCCTCATGTTACCCCCTCATGTTACCCCCTCATGTTACCCCCTCATGTTGCCCCCCTCATGTTACCCCCTCATGTTACCCCCTCATGTTGCCCCCTCATGTTGCCCCCCTCATGTTACCCCCTCATGTTACCCCCTCATGTTACCCCCTCATGTTACCCCCTCATGTTACCCCCTCATGTTGCCCCCCTCATGTTACCCCCTCATGTTACCCCCTCATGTTGCCCCCTCATGTTGCCCCCTCATGTTACCCCCTCATGTTACCCCCTCATGTTACCCCCTCATGTTGCCCCCTCATGTTACCCCCTCATGTTGCCCCCTCATGTTGCCCCCTCATGTTGCCCCCTCATGTTGCCCCCTCATGTTGCCCCCCTCATGTTACCCCCTCATGTTACCCCCTCATGTTACCCCCTCATGTTACCCCCTCATGTTGCCCCCCTCATGTTACCCCCTCATGTTACCCCCTCATGTTGCCCCCTCATGTTACCCCCTCATGTTACCCCCTCATGCCCCCTCATGTTACCCCCTCATGTTACCCCCTCATGTTGCCCCCTCATGTTGCCCCCTCATGTTACCCCCTCATGTTACCCCCTCATGTTGCCCCCTCATGTTGCCCCCCTCATGTTGCCCCCTCATGTTGCCCCCTCATGTTGCCCCCTCATGTTACCCCCCTCATGTTGCCCCCTCATGTTGCCCCCTCATGTTACCCCCCTCATGTTGCCCCCTCATGTTGCCCCCTCATGTTACCCCCTCATGTTACCCCCTCATGTTGCCCCCCTCATGTTACCCCCTCATGTTACCCCCTCATGTTGCCCCCTCATGTTGCCCCCTCATGTTGCCCCCTCATGTTGCCCCCTCATGTTACCCCCTCATGTTACCCCCTCATGTTGCCCCCTCATGTTGCCCCCTCATGTTGCCCCCTCATGTTGCCCCCTCATGTTGCCCCCTCATGTTGCCCCCTCATGTTACCCCCTCATGTTACCCCCTCATGTTACCCCCTCATGTTGCCCCCTCATGTTGCCCCCTCATGTTGCCCCCTCATGTTGCCCCCTCATGTTACCCCCTCATGTTACCCCCTCATGTTGCCCCCCTCATGTTGCCCCCTCATGTTACCCCCTCATGTTACCCCCTCATGTTGCCCCCTCATGTTACCCCCTCATGTTACCCCCTCATGTTGCCCCCTCATGTTGCCCCCTCATGTTACCCCCTCATGTTGCCCCCTCATGTTGCCCCCTCATGTTGCCCCCTCATGTTACCCCCTCATGTTACCCCCTCATGTTACCCCCTCATGTTGCCCCCCTCATGTTGCCCCCTCATGTTACCCCCTCATGTTGCCCCCCTCATGTTGCCCCCTCATGTTACCCCCTCATGTTACCCCCTCATGTTGCCCCCTCATGTTGCCCCCTCATGTTACCCCCTCATGTTACCCCCTCATGTTGCCCCCTCATGTTACCCCCTCATGTTACCCCCTCATGTTACCCCCTCATGTTACCCCCTCATGTTACCCCCTCATGTTGCCCCCTCATGTTGCCCCCTCATGTTACCCCCTCATGTTGCCCCCTCATGTTGCCCCCTCATGTTACCCCCTCATGTTGCCCCCTCATGTTGCCCCCTCATGTTGCCCCCTCATGTTGCCCCCTCATGTTACCCCCTCATGTTACCCCCTCATGTTACCCCCTCATGTTACCCCCTCATGTTACCCCCTCATGTTACCCCCTCATGTTGCCCCCCTCATGTTACCCCCTCATGTTGCCCCCCTCATGTTGCCCCCCTCATGTTGCCCCCTCATGTTACCCCCTCATGTTACCCCCTCATGTTACCCCCTCATGTTGCCCCCTCATGTTGCCCCCTCATGTTGCCCCCTCATGTTACCCCCTCATGTTGCCCCCTCATGTTGCCCCCTCATGTTGCCCCCTCATGTTGCCCCCTCATGTTGCCCCCTCATGTTGCCCCCTCATGTTGCCCCCTCATGTTGCCCCCTCATGTTGCCCCCTCATGTTGCCCCCCTCATGTTGCCCCCTCATGTTGCCCCCCTCATGTTGCCCCCTCATGTTACCCCCTCATGTTGCCCCCTCATGTTGCCCCCTCATGTTGCCCCTCCAGACCCTGGTGAGATGGGAGGGAGAGGTGCTGGTGTGCACCCAGCGAGGGGAGAAGTCTAACCGGGGCTGGAAGCTGTGGATCCAGAGCAACCATCTCCACATGGTGGGTGGACTCCCTGCAGTGATGCAGAATGTACTCTCACTTTGGATACAAGTCTCTGATGAATCCATAAAAATGTGTAATAGAGGAGCTATAATTAATGTTATAATGTATTTTAAAAAGTTGTGTGAGTGACTGTTGATCTGTGCACATAGTACATCAGCTGGTGGAGACAACAGACGACCTGGATAACGCCTGAATGCCTGATCTTAAACAGTCCTAAACATAACCTCACCTCAACATAGCTATAACTTGGCCGAGTGACCCTGAACCTAATCTAACCCTGACTCTGCAGGAGCTCACGTGCGAGGACAAAATCTGCAGACAGGTGTTCAAGCGGAAGGAGTAACGGAGAGGAGCCCGTTCTCCTGTGCATGTGTCACCTCGCTCGCTAACCTCTTCACGTGCTCCTCATGTTTACCCATTGACATAATATACAATATACAGTGTATGTGTTTACCGTGTGAGTTTCAACAACATCAGTAAAGGTGTGTTTGTCAAATATATAAAGAAAACGTTGTCATTGCCTGTGTTGTGTCATACAAGCGTCGGAGGTTGCGGGTTCTGTTACCAGGTGCTGTAAACCTTTTAGGTACTGTTTGCCCAGATCACATGACGTCATGTTACAGTCCATCGACCTGCCTAATTATCTTAAAATATTTCATTCGGCAAGAAAAAAAAAACTCATTGTGGGCGAGAACCTACGGCTACTTACGTCCTTTTCAGATCAAAGTAACTTATCCTCGACTTAACATATTCATGAATATGTTCTCGCATTTAACATTAATGCGTATGGAGGTCTTCATTTTCGCTGGCCTGGGAAAAACTTTGCCACGACCCCAACTAACCTCTCAGCGCCGCGTCATCACTCCCCTCCCAACGCGACACTGTGTTTCAGGAAGTTCCACGTCACTCGAAGCTCCGTCCTCTGAGATCACAAGAACGGCTCCCGGACACAGACTGGAAGATTCATCCAATCATTTATCCAAAAAGACACAAACCGGGGAGTAAACATGGTAATCAAAGTTAGCATTTACACTCATAATCAGACTTATTCATGATTTACATATTTATTGGTTATGAGTTATTGGTATTGAGACATAAACACTGCTAACTGTGTCTGGATGCAAAGCGAAGTTAGCTAGCTAGTCTACCATCCGTAACTTGGCCCTCGTACACTAGCTAGTGCTAGCTACTCCGGTTGTGTTGTGCTTAGCTACAGCGGTGAAACCGGTTAGCCCGTGAGACAGCTTAGCTAGTTAGCTATAATGCATATACATGTTTAAAGCCCAGTAAATGGTAGTTACGTTAACTACAAATGTGATGTTTTGCTAGCTAAGTATGTTAACGAGCTAGATAGCACAGCCAGTGTTGTTCACGATAAAGAAATGACACGTAGCTAGCTAACCAACGTTAGCCAGCTAGCTATAGAAGCTAACGGAGGATGCCATCGCATCATCTGATCTGATCACTGTAGTAGTAACAAACGGTTAGACAACATCTGACAAGCCAGACTTAGCAACGAAAGTTAAACAGCCAAATACATATGCTACAGTGTATTTCTAATGCATATTTGTAAAATATGTCTTAAATTAACCTGGGATCTTATATCTAATAGCCTCTCAGGCTGGACATCAAGCGGAAGCTGACAGCACGCTCGGACCGGGTGAAGAGCGTGGACCTTCACCCCACCGAGCCGTGGATGCTGGCTAGTCTGTACAACGGCAGCGTGTGCGTGTGGAACCACGAATCACAGGTAGGCACGGAGTAAACACAGACAAACGCGCTTGTTAATTTGAGGTTATCTGTTTTATATTCCGAATATAATAGAATACTATAAGTGTATCAATCAATCGTTGGGTGTATTGATAGTTAAGGGTTTAGGTTGATTATAGGAGCTGATCTGAGGGTCTGGTTATAACAGCTGATCTGTGACATGGCTTGTAAAAACATGAAGCATCTTGGCTGTCCTTCCTGCAGACTCTGGTGAAGACATTCGAGGTGTGTGATCTCCCTGTCAGGGCCTCCAAGTTTGTCGCGAGGAAGAACTGGGTCATCACTGGAGCGGTGAGTGACACTGTCCTCATCCAGGAAGTCAAGATCAACCTTCTCTCCAGCTGTGTGTAACTCTGTTGTGTGGTTCTCTGGCTGTGTTCCAGGATGACATGCAGATCCGGGTGTTCAACTACAACACCCTGGAGCGTGTGCACATGTTTGAAGCTCATTCTGACTACATCCGCTGCATCGCCGTGCACCCCACCCAGCCCTACATCCTCACCAGCAGTGGTAGGCCGTACACCCCCTGACCCAGCCCTCGCTTCCCCTACCTACCCCCGGCCCTCGCTTCCCCTAGCTACCCCCAGCCCTCGCTTCCCCTAGCTACCCCCAGCCCTCGCTTCCCCTAGCTACCCCCAGCCCTCGCTTCCCCTACCTACCCCCAGCCCTCGCTTCCCCTACCTACCCCCAGCCCTCGCTTCCCCTAGCTACCCCCAGCCCTCGCTTCCCCTAGCTACCCCCAGCCCTCGCTTCCCCTAGCTACCCCCAGCCCTCGCTTCCCCTACCTACCCCCGGCCCTCGCTTCCCCTACCTACCCCCAGCCCTCGCTTCCCCTAGCTACCCCCAGCCCTCGCTTCCCCTACCTACCCCCGGCCCTCGCTTCCCCTACCTACCCCCAGCCCTCGCTTCCCCTACCTACCCCCAGCCCTCGCTTCCCCTAGCTACCCCCAGCCCTCGCTTCCCCTACCTACCCCCAGCCCTCGCTTCCCCTAGCTACCCCCAGCCCTCGCTTCCCCTAGCTACCCCCAGCCCTCGCTTCCCCTAGCTACCCCCAGCCCTCGCTTCCCCTACCTACCCCCAGCCCTCGCTTCCCCTAGCTACCCCCAGCCCTCGCTTCCCTTAGCTACCCCCAGCCCTCGCTTCCCCTACCTACCCCCAGCCCTCGCTTCCCCTAGCTACCCCCAGCCCTCGCTTCCCCTAGCTACCCCCAGCCCTCCCTTCCCCTACCTACCCCCAGCCAGCCTTACCTTCACCCCACCCACTGTGTGTGTGTCTCTAGACGACATGTTGATCAAGCTGTGGGACTGGGAGAAGAAATGGAGCTGCAGCCAGGTGTTCGAGGGCCACACACACTATGTCATGCAGATCGTCATCAACCCCAAAGACAACAACCAGTTTGCCAGCGCCTCCCTGGACCGCACCATCAAGGTAGGGTTACACACACACACCACCATCAAGGTGAGGTCACACACACACACACCACCATCAAGGTGAGGTCACACAAACACACCACCATCAAGCTAGGGTCACACACACACACACACACCACCATCAAGGTAGGGTCACACACACACACACCACCATCAAGGTGAGGTCACACACACACACACCACCATCAAGGTAGGGTCACACACACACACCACCATCAAGGTGAGGTCACACACACACACACACACACCACCATCAAGGTGAGGTCACACACACACACACCACCATCAAGGTAGGGTCACACACACACACACCACCATCAAGGTGAGGTCACACACACACACACCACCATCAAGGTAGGGTCACACACACACACCACCATCAAGGTGAGGTCACACACACACACACCACCATCAAGGTAGGGTCACACACACACACACCACCATCAAGGTGAGGTCACATACACACACACACCACCATCAAGGTGAGGTCACACACACACCACCATCAAGGTGAGGTCACACACACACACCACCATCAAGGTGAGGTCACACACACACCACCATCAAGGTGAGGTCACACACACACCACCATCAAGGTGAGGTCACACACACACACCACCATCAAGGTGAGGTCACACACACACCACCATCAAGGTAGGGTCACACACACACACACCACCATCAAGGTGAGGTCACACACACACCACCATCAAGGTGAGGTCACACACACACACCACCATCAAGGTGAGGTCACACACACACCACCATCAAGGTGAGGTCACACACACACCACCATCAAGGTGAGGTCACACACACACACACCACCATCAAGGTAGGGTCACACACACACACCACCATCAAGGTGAGGTCACACACACACACACCACCATCAAGGTAGGGTCACACACACACACACCACCATCAAGGTGAGGTCACATACACACACACACCACCATCAAGGTGAGGTCACACACACACCACCATCAAGGTGAGGTCACACACACACACCACCATCAAGGTGAGGTCACACACACACCACCATCAAGGTGAGGTCACACACACACCACCATCAAGGTGAGGTCACACACACACCACCATCAAGGTGAGGTCACACACACACCACCATCAAGGTGAGGTCACACACACCACCATCAAGGTGAGGTCACACACACCACCATCAAGGTGAGGTCACACACACCACCATCAAGGTGAGGTCACACACACCACCATCAAGGTGAGGTCACACACACCACCATCAAGGTGAGGTCACACACACACCACCATCAAGGTGAGGTCACACACACACCACCATCAAGGTGAGGTCACACACACACCACCATCAAGGTGAGGTCACACACACACACCACCATCAAGGTGAGGTCACACACACCACCATCAAGGTGAGGTCACACACACCACCATCAAGGTGAGGTCACACACACACCACCATCAAGGTGAGGTCACACACACACCACCATCAAGGTGAGGTCACACACACACCACCATCAAGGTGAGGTCATCTCCAGCCAGCCAGATGTGTGGAGCTCTCCTCTCCAGGTGTGGCAGCTGGGCTCGTCCTCTCCTAACTTCACCCTGGAGGGCCACGAGAAGGGGGTGAACTGCATCGACTACTACAGCGGAGGAGACAAGCCCTACCTGATCTCTGGAGCAGACGACCGCATGGTCAAGATCTGGGACTACCAGGTCAGTGTGTGTGTGTGGTCTTGTTTAACTACCATCGTGGGGACAAAAATGTCCTGTAATGCAAGTATAATGAAACATGGAAAATGTAACCTTGTGGGGCTCTTTCTTTTTTACATGAACTTTTACTTTACATTAAGGGTTTATGGATAAAGAAAACACGTGCCCTACGAGGATAGAAAACCCAACGCGTGTGTGCGTTAACCTGTCTCCTGTGTGTGCAGAACAAGACGTGTGTTCAGACCCTGGAGGGCCACGCCCAGAACGTCTCCTGCGTCAGCTTCCACCCTGAGCTGCCAATCATCATCACCGGCTCAGAGGACGGTGAGCACACACACACACATATATACATATACACACACATATATATACACACACACACACACACACACATATATACACACACACTCACACATACTGTATGCACACACATATACACACACACCTGCCACGTGCACACCCCTCCTCACTCCTCTAGCCACGTGCACACCCCTCCTCACTCCTCTCCCCCTCCCCCTCCCCCCAGGTACGGTGCGTATCTGGCACTCCAGCACCTACCGCCTGGAGAGCACGCTGAACTACGGCATGGAGCGGGTCTGGTGTGTCTGCGGCCTGCGGGGCTCCAACAACGTTGCCCTGGGATACGACGAGGGCAGCATCATCGTCAAGGTGGGGGAGAGTAAAACAGAAACTGTGTGTGTACCCCCCCGGGGAGGTCTAGCTCCGTGGTTAGCTCCGTGGTTAGCTCCGTGGTTAGAGCGTTGATGAGGTTGAGGTTGATGTAGAGGCTGTGTTCCCCCCAGCTGGGCCGGGAGGAGCCGGCCATGTCCATGGACTGCAGTGGGAAGATCCTGTGGGCACGGCACTCAGAGGTGCAGCAGGCCAACCTGAAGGCCCTGGGAGAAGCTGAGATCCGGGACGGAGAGCGCCTCCCCCTGGCCGTTAAGGACATGGGCAGCTGCGAGATCTACCCCCAGACCATCCAGCACAACCCCAACGGCAGGTCAGACTCTCTCTCACTCTCTATCTCAGCCACGTGGGTTGCCAGGTTGTGTGTAACATTTTTGTGTGTTGCCAGGTTTGTGGTGGTGTGTGGAGACGGGGAGTACATCATCTACACTGCCATGGCCCTGAGGAACAAGAGCTTTGGATCAGCACAGGAGTTTGTCTGGGCACACGACTCTTCAGAGTACGCTCTCTCTCTCTCTCTCTCTCTCACACACACACACACCTAGACACAAGTATGCACAGACAGGCCTCTTCTATGATCCTGTTGTGGCTGTTAATGTGTGTGTGTTAATGTGTGTGTGTGTTAATGTGTGTGCAGGTATGCCATCAGGGAGAGCAGTAGTGTGGTGAAGCTGTTTAAGAACTTCAAGGAGAAGAAGTCCTTCAAGCCTGACTTTGGAGCAGAAGGTAACTGTCATTCCAGAGGAGAGATCATACACTAGCATGTTTACCAACACTAATGTGTGTGCGTGTGTGTGTGTGCAGGGATCTACGGCGGGTTCCTGCTGGGTGTCCGGTCGGTGAACGGGCTGGCCTTCTACGACTGGGAGAACACTGAGCTCATCAGACGCATCGAGATCCAGCCCAAACATGTGAGGAGGGGGGGGGCTGGGAGGGAGGGAGGAATGCTGAGGCAAGGGTGAGGAGGGAGAGAAGGGAGACAGGCAGACAGAGAGTCGGAAGTAACTGATCCTGGTGTTTCTCTCCAGATCTTCTGGTCAGACTCGGGGGAGCTGGTGTGCATCGCTACTGAGGACTCCTTCTTCATCCTGCGCTACATGGCTGAGAAGGTGGCCTCCTGCCAGGAGAGCAACCAGGGGGTCACAGAGGACGGTATAGAGGACGCCTTCGAGGTGAGGAGGGGAGGAGAGGGGGAGAGGGGTGTGTGGGAATGTTAGTTTTAAGTAGATGTGTGTGTTCCCCTGCTGTAAACTGTGTGTGTGCAGGTCCAGGGGGAGATCCAGGAGGTGGTGAAGACAGGGATCTGGGTAGGAGACTGTTTCATCTACACCAGCTCTGTCAACAGACTCAACTACTTTGTAGGAGGAGAGATCGTCACCATAGCACACCTGGACAGGTAGTGAGAGACACACACACACCTACACACACACCTACACACGCACACCTACATAACACACCTACACGCACACACCTACATAACACACCTACATAACACACCTGCACACGCACACCTACATAACACACCTACACGCACACACCTACACACACACACCTACACACACACACCTACACACACACCTACACACACACCTACACACACACACCTACATAACACACCTACACGCACACACCTACACACACACACCTACACACACACACCTACACACACACCTACACACACACACCTACATAACACACCTACACGCACACACCTACACACACACACCTACACACACACACCTACACACACACCTGCACACACACACCTACATAACACACCTACACACACACCTACACACGCACACCTACACACACACCTGCACACACACACCTACATAACACACCTACACCCCCCCTCTGAAGTGCTGTGTGTGTCCCAGGACCATGTACCTGCTGGGGTACATCCCTAAGGACGACCGTCTGTACCTGGGGGACAAGGAGCTGAGCATGGTCAGCTTCTCCCTGCTGGTGTCGGTGCTGGAGTACCAGACGGCCGTCATGAGGAGGGACTTCAGCATGGCCGACAAGGTGCTGCCCACCATCCCCAAAGAGCAGAGGACCAGGGTTGCACACTTCCTGGAGAAACAGGTATTACAGCCCTCCACTTCCTGTTAAGGTCAGGGGATACTTCCTGCTGAGCTCTGTTGGCCTGTTGTGACTGTGTGTGTGTGTGTGTTACTAATGTGTGTGTGTGTGTGTGTGTGCAGGGCTTCAGACAGCAGGCCCTGGCTGTATCTACAGACCCTGAGCACAGGTTTGAACTGGCCCTCCAGCTGGGGGATCTGAAGATCGCATACCAGCTAGCTGTGGAGGCAGAGGTGAGACACACACACTCATGCACACGCTCTCAGATACACATACATCATACCAACTGGCAATGACATGTCTGTGTGTGTGTGTGTGTGTGTGTGTGTGTGTGTGTGTGTGTGTGTGTGTGTGTGTGTGTTACAGTCAGAGCAGAAGTGGAAGCAGTTGGCAGAGCTGGCGATCAGCAGGAGTCAGTTCAGCCTGGCTCAGGAGTGTCTGCACCAGGCGCAGGACTACGGAGGGCTGCTGCTGCTGGCCACGGCCTCAGGGAACGCTGCCATGGTGACCAAGCTGGCCCAGGGCGCCCGCAGGGACGGGAAGAACAATGTGGCCTTCATGACCTACTTCCTGCAGGGCAAGTGAGTACAGGAAGTACCCCAAACGTCCTAGTCTCCTGGATCGGTTCACTCTCTACACCTCCTACCTCTCTACACCTCCTACCTCTCTACACCTCCTACCTCTCTACACCTCCTACCTCCTAGCTGTCTCCACTAGGGCTGGGTGGTGTGCCCTAAAATGTATAATTCTGAAGCACAGACGGTATATTTCACAATATATTTGTTTTTATAAAAATATTTTTTCAGCCTTTCAAAAGTTTTTTGCAAATCTTTTACATTTTTTTGCAAAACATTTTGTGGGGAAAATATTTTCTCACTCCTCTGCAGCCTCTCAGTCCTGCAGCCTCTCAGTCCTGCAGCCTCTCACTGCTGCAGCCTCTCACTGCTGCAGCCTCTCACTACTGCAGCCTCTCAGTACTGCAGCCTCTCACTACTGCAGCCTCTGACTACTGCAGCCTCTCAGTGCTGCAGCCTCTCACTACTGCAGCCTCTCACTACTGCAGCCTCTCACTACTGCAGCCTCTCAGTGCTGCAGCCTGTCAATACTGCAGCCAGGGGACCAGGGTTGGGAACCACTGTTTTAGAACATCATTAGAACACTACACCCCCCCCCCCCCCCCCACTATTTTTGTTTTGCTATTGTGTAATGCCATCCTTGGGAATAGTTTTTCTAAAACGTTTTTCGTAGTTTCAATTAATGACAATAAAATCCTACCTAGAATCTAAAATCCTAATAAAATGTACCTAGACTGGACGAATGCCTGGAGCTCCTGATCTCCACCAACCGTCTGCCGGAGGCGGCCTTCCTGGCACGCACCTACCTGCCCAGCCAGGTCTCCCGCGTGGTGCAGCTGTGGAGGGAGGGGCTGGGCAGGGTCAACCAGCGGGCGGCAGAGTCCCTGGCCGACCCCACAGAGTATGAGAACCTGTTCCCCGGCCTGCGAGAAGCATTCCTGGCCGAGAGCTTCCTCAGGGAGACCTGCCTGGGGCAACCCCGGCCGGCTACAGACTACCCCCTGGTCACGGTGAGGAGGGAGGGAGGGAGGGAGGGAGGGAGGGAGGGAGGGAGGGAGGGAGGGAGGGAGGGAGGGAGGGAGGGAGGGAGGGAGGGGGGAGGGAGGGAGGGAGGGAGGGAGGGAGGGAGGGAGGGAGGGAGGGAGGGAGGGAGGGAGGGAGGGAGGATTGGTAATGTAGCTGTTTCACTCCTGTGCAAACTTTCTTCCCTCCCTTCTCTCTATTTCCTCTCTCTCTTTCCTCTTCTTCCCTGACCACCGCTCTGACCACCACCCTGATCCTGACTCCCCTGTGTTTTCTCCTTGGCAGCCTAATGAAGACAGGAATATCCTGGAGGAGGCAAAGGGTTATGAGCCCACAGGAATTCTGCCCACCCCCCCACCACTGGTCAGTCTGTCCTCACACACACACACAGGTGGCGGCTAAAATAACTTCTTAGCTTTTTTAGTTGAACTCTCCCCCCCCCCCCCCTCCTCCCCCCCCCCTCCCCCCCCTCTCCACAGGAGGAGACCAGTGAGGAGCCCAGCCTGGCTGCAGGAATGATGGCGTCCATGTTGTCGATGGTGACTGCTCCCGTGGCGACTACGGTGGCTGCTGTAACTCCTCCCTCTGACCCTGCCCCCACCCAAAAGAAGGGGGAGGAGGAGGAGGAGGAGGAGGAGGAAGAGGAAGAGGAAGAGAGCCCTGGCACATCAGACACACAGAAGGACAAGGTGACCCCCCCCCCTCTCCCTCCATGACCAGGTGTAGAGGTAGATGATTTAGGTTTACAGGTAGCAGTACAATCAAATCAAATGTATTTGTATAGCCCTTTTTAAGCCCTTTTACAGTATGTTCTAGGTGGATGTTATCGGTATACAGTATGATATAGTATAGCTTCAAAGGCAGGCTAACATAGCTTCATAGGTATATAAATTGCACTTCTAATCCTTGGCTTTCTACTGTACTTACTATATCCTCCCACCCCCTTCCTCTTCTCCCTCTCCTCTCTTTTCCCCTCCTCCCTCTCCTCTCTTCTCTCCACCCTCCTCCCTCTCCTCTCTTCTCTCCACCCTCCTCCCTCTCCTCTCTTCTCTCCACCCTCCTCCCTCTTCTCTCCACCCTCCTCCCTCTCCTCTCTTCTCTCCACCCTCCTCCCTCTTCTCTCCACCCTCCTCCCTCTCCTCTCTCCTCTCCTCCCCCCTCCCTCTCCTCTCCACCCCCCTCCCTCTTCTCTCTCCTCTCCCCCCTCCTCCCTCTCCTCTCTCCTCTCCACCCCCCTCCCTCTCTCCTCTCCACCCTCCTCCCTCTCCTCTCCACCCTCCTCCCTCTCCTCTCCACCCCCCTCCCTCTCCTCTCTCCTCTCCCCCCTCCTCCCTCTCCTCTCTCCTCTCCCCCCTCTTCCCTCTCCTCTCTCCTCTCCACCCCCATCCCTCTCCTCTCTCCTCTCCACCCCCCTCCCTCTCCCCAGGTTCTGGAGGAGCAGGAGGACTTGGAGGATGACTTGGACAACATGGATCTGGAGGACATTGACACCACAGATGTCAACCTGGACGACGACTTCCTTGACGACTGATGACCCCCAGCCAATCAGGCTTTTCCATTCTATTTAAAGAGACCAATCCCCTCCTCCCTTTTTTGTATTTGTTTTCCAGTGTGTCCTGTCACTCCTACGGTGGTAGATGATGATGATGATGATGATGATGATGATGATGATGATTTCCTGAAGAGGAAACAGTGCTAAGTTGTCTGCTGCTGACTCTTGCATATTTTTGTACTTTATTCAGGACCTGGCCTTCACTAACAGCTTGTGCATTCTGCTATATATATTGTATTTCCATGTGTTCAGATAACCTTTCATCTGATATGTCAAATAAAAATGCATAATTGTGTTTGAGACTTTATTTGTGAGTTTGGTTATGTTTATTTGTGGGGTTCTGGTTGTCAGATGGCTTAACGGTTAGGGAATCGGGCTATTAATCCGTAGGTTTCCAGTTCGATTCCTCACCAATTACATTGTGTCCTTGGGCAAGACACTTCAACCTACTTGCCTCGGGGGGAATGTCCCTGAAAGTCGCTCTCGATAAGAGCGTCTGCTAATTGACTACATGTAATGTCAATGTTTTATAGTTCAGTATGTGTGCAGGGTGCACGTGACTAGTGTAGTTTTGTATGAAGTTCAGGGTAGTGCTCTCTTGCAAGGGACCGAAACATGGTCCCTCTGACTCGTGTACACAAAAACGACCTCTCTAAACACCGCTACACCACCGAAAAGCCAGCTGCCATGGCGCTGGTGGGCAAGGTTTGTACACTGAGAAAAAAGATCTGGGACCAGTAAATAATCAAAAATACTGCACAGATTCAGCAGAATCAAGACCAGCCATAGGCGTGGAGGTTCAACGAACGTATGTTTGAACTGTTAATAGGCCTGTTTTTGTGAACTTACTCTCATTATTGGGTGGTTTCTAAGCTACCTCCACTGCGCTAGGGGGCGAACTGCACTCTGATGACGTCGGGTTCTGAAGACGGAGATTCGTGTGTTCAACAAAAGTCGCTGGGAGCTGCCGCCAGAGAGGACACCGAGAGTGCCTAAATTCTACTTTTTCGAGATTTTAAAGCACAGTGAGACAATTTAAACACGTTATCAGTGCCTTTCAGTTTAAGGCATAAACGTGCAGGTTCGACCGTCGGTAGTCCCAATCTAAACTGGAGTAAAAAGCGAAGCTACTTTTGAGCAGCCGTAGCACAAGACTGTCGAGCTAGCCTTGTTAGCCATACAGCTAGCTAGCTATTTTGCTCGCCAGCTTATAGAGCCGGGCGACTCAGCAGCACAACGGGGAACCGGGACCCGAAAGGGAGGCTGCCCGGTCGAGGCTTGATGCCCCCCTGTCTCCCTTGCCCTAGCACAAGCCCACGATGGGGGAGACCAAGATTATCTACCACCTTGACGATCAGGAAACGCCGTACCTTGTGAAACTATCCGTGCCTGCGGACCGCGTCACTCTCGCCGACTTCAAAAATGTCCTCAAGAAACCAAACTACAAGTTTTTCTTCAAATCGATGGATGATGACTTTGGGTAAACGATTTCTTCGTAATGTCTTCTGCTAGCTGTCTGACAATAGCTCGACAACATTTCATGATGGAAAATAAGTTACTACGTGAACTATTATTTGTGAATAGACAGCCTATTCCTTTGTCCAGATTGTGCTACGCTGGCGAGCTAGGCTAGCCCGCTGCTAGCGCCATCGGTCTCATTAATAACTGACACGTTTGTTTACACTGCCACTGCGTAACTGGCGAGGGTTAGCTCAAAGAGGGCTCCTTGTATCTTAAAAGAATGTTTTACTTATCAGCGGGACATTGGAAAACAATTTCATGAGCATTATGTTTGGTTGGTTATAGACTGATAATTATTTAGAATTACGAAATGTATTGTGAAGTAGCTAGACCATCTGACCAGAATAGTATCATCGGCTGCTTGCGAACGTCAGGTGTTGAAGTGGGCCACTCCGCGAGCCCCCGCTGCTACAGGAGCTGTTAGCCAGCGAGCCCTGGAGCGGAGCGGAGCCGGGAGGAATGCCGGCCAACTCGGAGGAATGCTCTGTCTATCACAGTGGCAGCTTTACGAGCCCGTGCCTTTGTATTCTCAGGAATTTATACGGAACTTGGCTAGTTTCCTAAAGTGTTCCGTGGTCTCATATTCAGACCTATTAGCATCGACTCGCTACATGTGGACTAAATGGACACAGTGAGTGTTTGCGGTGTGTGTGGTGGGTCATGGGTGGGGCGCCTCCGCTGAAACTTTGCTGCTGACAAGACGGCGATATCTTGGCGTAGAGGGCCGATCACTCACTCTCTGCTGGCTGAGAGGTGGAGAGAGGTAAAGAGGGGAGAGAGGTAAATGGGAGGGGGGAGAGAGAGAGAGCTTGAGAGCTTGTTTGGCAGGAGAGGTTGGACTGCTTAATCACCTAGCCTGCTAAGGTCAGACATTGTTGGGTCTTTATCAAGCAGGCACTGTACCTTCAGTGTACC
>NC_140370.1:18280000-18335000 GCF_054491055.1 Hypomesus nipponensis | reverse complement strand
TCTCCCTCCCCCTCTCCTGTCTCCCTCCCCCTCTCCTGTCTCCCTCCCCCTCTCCTGTCTCCCTCCCCCTCTCCTCTGTCTCCCTCCCCCTCTCCTGTCTCCCTCCCCCTCTCCTGTCTCCCTCCCCCTCTCCTCTGTCTCCCTCCCCCTCTCCTGTCTCCCTCCCCCTCTCCTGTCTCCCTCCCCCTCTCCTGTCTCCCTCCCCCTCTCCTGTCTCCCTCCCCCTCTCCTGTCTCCCTCCCCCTCTCCTGTCTCCCTCCCCCTCTCCTGTCTCCCTCCCCCTCTCCTCTGTCTCCCTCCCCCTCTCCTGTCTCCCTCCCCCTCTCCTGTCTCCCTCCCCCTCTCCTGTCTCCCTCCCCCTCTCCTGTCTCCCTCCCCCTCTCCTCTGTCTCCCTCCCCCTCTCCTCTGTCTTCCTCCCCCTCTCCTGTCTCCCTCCCCCTCTCCTCTGTCTCCCTCCCCCTCTCCTGTCTCCCTCCCCCTCTCCTGTCTCCCTCCCCCTCTCCTGTCTCCCTCCCCCTCTCCTGTCTCCCTCCCCCTCTCCTGTCTCCCTCCCCCTCTCCTCTGTCTCCCTCCCCCTCTCCTCTGTCTTCCTCCCCCTCTCCTGTCTCCCTCCCCCTCTCCTGTCTCCCTCCCCCTCTCCTGTCTCCCTCCCCCTCTCCTCTGTCTCCCTCCCCCTCTCCTGTCTCCCTCCCCCTCTCCTGTCTCCCTCCCCCTCTCCTCTGTCTCCCTCCCCCTCTCCTGTCTCCCTCCCCCTCTCCTCTGTCTTCCTCCCCCTCTCCTGTCTCCCTCCCCCTCTCCTGTCTCCCTCCCCCTCTCCTGTCTCCCTCCCCCTCTCCTCTGTCTCCCTCCCCCTCTCCTGTCTCCCTCCCCCTCTCCTGTCTCCCTCCCCCTCTCCTGTCTCCCTCCCCCTCTCCTCTGTCTCCCTCCCCCTCTCCTCTGTCTCCCTCCCCCTCTCCTGTCTCCCTCCCCCTCTCCTGTCTCCCTCCCCCTCTCCTGTCTCCCTCCCCCTCTCCTCTGTCTCCCTCCCCCTCTCCTGTCTCCCTCCCCCTCTCCTCTGTCTCCCTCCCCCTCTCCTGTCTCCCTCCCCCTCTCCTGTCTCCCTCCCCCTCTCCTGTCTCCCTCCCCCTCTCCTCTGTCTCCCTCCCCCTCTCCTGTCTCCCTCCCCCTCTCCTGTCTCCCTCCCCCTCTCCTGTCTCCCTCCCCCTCTCCTCTGTCTCCCTCCCCCTCTCCTGTCTCCCTCCCCCTCTCCTGTCTCCCTCCCCCTCTCCTGTCTCCCTCCCCCTCTCCTCTGTCTCCCTCCCCCTCTCCTCTGTCTCCCTCCCCCTCTCCTCTGTCTCCCTCCCCCTGCAGGTGAGAGAATGAATGGGTTCCCCCGTGGCGTGCGAGGCCTGGAGCTGGGCAGCTTTGACAGCTGCTCGTCCTTCATGAGCAGCGAGCTGGACTCCACCAGCTGCTTTGACTCTGAGGATGACGACGCCACCAGCCGGTCTGACCCTTGCACCATCTTTATACCGCCTCCACATGACCTTTATATGACCCCTAACACAGTTCATGACCTCTGACCCCCAGGTTCAGTAACTGTGACCTCTGACCCCCAGGTTCAGTAACTGTGACCTTTGACCCCCAGGTTCAGCAGCTCCACCGAGCAGAGCTCCTCTCGCCTCATGAGACGCCATCGCCGTCGACGACGGAAACCGAAAACATCCAACATGGAGAGGGTGAGGCACACTCACCCTCAGTCTTACACACACGTGCACACACTTCCACACATCGCCTCAGGTGCTTGGTGTTCCAGTGTGATTGTTTCTCCTCAGTCCTCCTCGTTCAGCAGCATCACAGATTCCACCATGTCCCTCAACATAATCACCGTCACCCTCAACATGGGTAAGACCTGCCTGCCTGCCTGTCTGAAATCCATATCTGTTATGATCTAAATCTTAACACCTAGTTCAAATGTACAACAACACAGCAGCACGTGTGTAATGCACTTCCTGTTTCCTGCTGCCAGAGAAGTACAACTTCCTGGGCATCAGCATCGTGGGCCAGAGCAACGAGAGAGGGGACGGGGGCATCTACATCGGCTCCATCATGAAGGGCGGGGCCGTGGCAGCAGACGGCCGCATCGAG
This sequence comes from Hypomesus nipponensis, assembly GCF_054491055.1. Lineage (NCBI taxonomy): Eukaryota > Metazoa > Chordata > Actinopteri > Osmeriformes > Osmeridae > Hypomesus > Hypomesus nipponensis. Next base: position 18,332,872 of record NC_140370.1, on the reverse strand, counting down.
CCTGGAGACATGCTGCTGCAGGTGAGACTCACCTGGGGGGGGGGGGGGGGGTGTGTGTGTGTGTGTGTGTGTGTGTGTGTGTGTGTGTGTGTGTGTGTGTGTGTGTGTGTGTGAGAGAGAGATGTTAACGCACTTTTGTTCTCAGGTGAACGACATCAACTTTGAGAACATGAGCAACGATGATGCTGTCAGAGTGCTGAGAGACATCGTCCACAAACCAGGGTGACACACACACACGCTCACTCACTCACTCACACACACACACTCACTCACTCACACACACACACACACACACACACACACACACTCACACACACACACACACTCACACACACACACACTCACACACACAGCATTACACAAACAACTATACCCAGACATACACATCAGATCTCTGTATTTAGTGTGTTCTCTGTGTTAAGAGTGTGTGTGTGTGTTCCACAGACCCATCACTCTGACCGTAGCTAAGTGCTGGGACCCCAACCCTCGAAGCTGCTTTGCCTTACCCAGGAGTGAGTATTACACACACACTCGTGTACACACACACCCTCATACACGTACACACCCACGCTCTGTTGTAACCCTGTCCCCCGTCCTCCTCCAGGTGAGCCGATCCGGCCCATTGACCCTGCAGCCTGGGTGTCCCACACGGCTGCCATGACGGGGGTGTTCCCCTCCTACGGCCTCAGCCCCTCTATGAGCACCGTCACCTCCACCTCCTCCTCCGTCAGTAGCTCCCTCCCCGAGACCGAGCGTGAGTCACTCCGTCCACTCCACCCCTGACCTGTCACAGCTGCATCATGCTGCATTCATCTTGTCTGACCAGTTCTGACTCCTCCTCCTGCTCCTCTCACCCTGTCAGGATTTGACGACTTCCACCTGTCGATCCACAGCGACATGGCAACGGTTGCCAAGGCGATGGCGTCCCCTGAGTCTGGGCTGGAGGTGAGAGACAGGATGTGGCTGAAGATCACCATCGCCAATGCCTTCATAGGTGCGCATCACTTCCTGTTTTTCTCCCATTCCCTCAGTTGGCCCTTGGCTGGTCAGGGATAACATCCTGTGTGTGTGCAGGCTCAGACGTGGTGGACTGGCTGTTCCACCATGTGGAGGGCTTCTCCGACCGGCGCGAGGCCAGGAAGTATGCTAGCAACCTGCTGAAGGCCGGCTTCATCCGCCACACCGTCAACAAGATCACCTTCTCAGAGCAGTGCTACTACGTGTTCGGAGACCTGTGTGGCAGTAAGGACCAACCCTGATATGCTGCTCCACGCGCTACACGCTCCACACGCTACACGCTCCACGCGCTACACGCTCCACACGCTACACGCTCCACACGCTACACGCTCCACGCGCTACATGCTCCACACGCTACACGCTCCACGCGCTACACGCTCCACACGCTACACGCTCCACGCGCTACATGCTCCACACGCTACACGCTCCACGCGCTACACGCTCCACACGCTACATGCTCCACACGCTACACGCTCCACACGCTACACGCTCCACGCGCTACACGCTCCACACGCTACACGCTCCACGCGCTACACGCTCCACGCGCTACACGCTCCACACGCTACACGCTCCACGCGCTACATGCTCCACACGCTACACGCTCCACACGCTACACGCTCCACGCGCTACATGCTCCACACGCTACACACGCTCCAAGCTACACGCTCCACGCGCTACACGCTCCACGCGCTACACGCTCCACACGTTACATGCTCCACACGCTCCACACGCTACACGCTCCACACGTTACACGCTCCACACGCATGTTTGTAGAACATTGAGCAGTGCAGGACACCAGGATGTTGGAGTCCCAGGAGAGGCTTTGCTGACCTTCCTCTCTACTCCCCAGACATGACACACCTCTCCCTCCACGACCACGACGGTTCCAGTGGGGGGGCGTCTGACCAGGACACCCTGCCACCCCTGCCCCACCCCGGGGCGGCCCCCTGGCCCCTGGCCCTGCCCTACCAGTTCCCTGCCCCTCACCCCTACAGCCCCCCCCAGGACCTAGGCTACCCTGCTGGGGGGCGTGGCCAGGGCAGCGCCGGCAGCCAGCACAGTGAGGGTGAGTCTGCAGGCAGGGTTGTGGTTGGGGTTCAAGTTAGGGTTAACTTCCAGGGACCTGGTACACCTGTACATCAAGAAACTGACCTCCCTCTCTCCCTCTTACCCCTGACAGAAAGCAGTGGCTCCAACTGCAGTAAGACAGAAGGAAGGGGCGGAGCCGGGGGCTCCAAGTCAGGTGGCAGCGGCAGCGAATCAGAGGTGAGGAGCCAGCGTGCTGCCAGCGAGCGCAGTGTCCGCAGTTCCTACAGCCACCGCAGCGGCCACCCTCACGGGGGCCTGGTGTACGGGCCCCCCGGCCTGCCCCCCCACCTGGGGCCCCTGGCCTCTGCCCCCCCTGGGGCCCCCCCCGGCCGTGAGATGGCCTCCACGCCCCCGGAACTCTCCGGCTCGCGCCAGTCCCTGCGCATGGCCGTAGGTAACCCTGGGGAGTTCTTTGTGGACGTCATGTGACAGGGGTCATATGACGGGTCTGTGTTTGTTATTGTTTAACGCTGAGAAGGACGGAGGCTTCTAGAAATCACTCGTCGCTCCATCCCGGCTCGTCATCCTCGTGTCCAGTGTGTAGACCTGTTGGCGGTGAGGCTGGGGCCAAGGTAATGACCAGGACTACGGCCTTGGATGAGGTCCACACCATTTCCTGTTAGAGCGTCTCCATGGAGACACGGCTGGGTCAAGCGGCCATACTTTCTTCAGTGAAGAAGCCCCCAGGGGGAACCAAAGCGCCTTCCTGCGTTTCCTACTTAGGAGGGGGACATGTTTGTGTGTGCACAGGAAGGGAGACGAGGGTGACTCAGCCTTTACTGCAGGATGCTTTATCGTTCATGTTCTGCTTTTCGTTTTCCACTCCTTGTCCCTCTACAGCGGTCTGCCTTCCCCCAACCTCGCACAGACACACGGGGGAGAAACCTCTCCCTCCTCCTAGTCCTCTCCTCCCTTCACCCCCCCCCCCCAATCCTCTCGCCCTCCCTCCTCTCCTCATTGTTACCTCTAACTACAGACTATGCCCTCCACCCCCTAAAAAAGTATGAGAAAGCATTTCTGTTAGCCTTTACATTACTACAGACTTTTAAATGTTGGACTTTTGATAAAAAACTGAGAAGACATTTGTGTAGATGGACTGAGAGGAGAGCCTGGCAGCTGTTTTTATTCTGCCTGCTTTTGTTTTAGATCTAGTGGGTCACCAATACTGCATTTTTATTAACACTAAAACACGAGCATTCAGTCTCAAGACTCAACTGTATTCAGCCAGAAAGCCTCTGTTGTATGATGATGTATCGAGGGGGGGAAATTTCTTATGTCTTTCACACTACTTTTATCAATGTCTTTTTATTTATAAATATAGTTTTATGACTTTAACTTGGTTGCGTCTTCCTTTCCTGTGTATGCGTGTGTGGGGGGGGTGGGTGTGTGTGTGTAGGCTGTGTGTGGGGGGGGGGGTGGGTGTGTGTGTGTAGGCTGTGTGTGGGGGGGGGGGTGGGTGTGTGTGTGTAGGCTGTGTGTGGGGGGGGGGGGGTGGGTGTGTGTGTGTAGGCTGTGTGTGGGGGGGGGGGGTGGGTGTGTGTGTGTAGGCTGTGTGTGTGGGGGGGGTGGGTGTGTGTGTGTAGGCTGTGTGTGTGGGGGGGGGGGGTGGGAAGGGGCTGTGTGTGTGGGGGGGGGGGGTAGGCTGTGTGTGTGTGGGGAGGGGCTGTGTGTGTGTGTGTGTGTGTAGGCTGTGTGTGTGTGTTTGGTGATGTAGAGGTTTGGCTAAGGACATGCAGCATTCCAATCAAAGAATCTGGTCCACAGATGTGTGTGTGTGTGTGTGTGTGTGTGTAGGAGAGTGTTTGTGTAAAGGGAGGGGGGGGGGGGTCCAACCGTTATCTCTGTAGTTAATCACCTCTCCAACTCACTGACCCACTCAAATAGCTTACCCAAGCTCCCCAGTGCCGCACATAGCTTATGCTTGCTTGTTGCTGCATCTACAATGGCAACGCCAGGAAGCTTCCTGTGGGTAGTTGGTTAAAATACCATAGAAGAGAAACAGCCATGGATCCAATGGCAGCCAACAAACATGAACGGGACAAACGCAGACAACTACGATGTGGTGCCAAACAAAGCTGATAAAGGTGTTTAATAGAGCTCCCCTGGATGTCCTCATATTTGTGTCATCTTTCACCTACGTTTTCAATGGAAACTTTGTAGCAATACTTATAAGGGCGTGCCCGAGGCGTTAACACATAGCCCAGCCGCGCCTTTTCCCGGTTTGACCGTAAACGTCGCCAGCAGCTCCAGGTCAGCTGATAGTTTGGAGGAGAGGAGGAGGACCGTGAAGTTATCGGATTTGTGAACCAGGAATTCATTGACTTCATTACTTAACTCTAAACCAAAAAAGGGAAGCCGTTATCGGCGTGAGAGAACTCGGGTAAGCTGAGCTAATCATATTTGAGATGTATAATATCAGTTACATAGCTAGAAAGGTGATCGTAGGTTGTTGGCCAACATAAATAGCGTTAGATCCGTTTATTTGTGCCTGTGAAGAGCTTGCATGGTGGTGGCTAGCTATATATAGCGTTAGCTATGTCCTCGGTCGGCCTAGTGTACTTGCTGAAAAATATAGGACTGGGGAATGCCTAAAATATGTCTAGAATTTAAACATAATTTGGTATTGCAAGATGTAGACTCAGTTATATATATTTGAGTGATGCAACCAGTTGTACCAATTGTGGAACAATGCCACACTTGGCTAATACGCGTTTCATTATTAAACGTATAGTGTCTTCATTCCATGGTATATAGTCTCAGCCCGCTACTGCATCCTATAGCTCCCGTTACTTTAGCTACCTTAGTAGCACTAACTCCTGACTGGTTGTTCGCCTAGCAAGCTAGCTGAGTAGCAGGGTCTCATTCATCCTAGGTTGAAGGTCAAGTAAGCATATATGTATCAGCTAACTATCAAGCTACACACAATGTGCATAGCCAACCACGTACAGTACTAGTATGAGGATGGAAACTGATTAAACGTTCAGAGATTAAACCTGATGGCTCGGAATCTAGCTAAGTAGCTACCTAGCTAGTACATGTTTCCGGAAAACGTATGGCAGACATCTTGGGCCAATAAAATAACGAATAAAGCGCTTAGCTATATCTGACTACGATACAGCTTGTTTTGAACATGGGAAAGATCCAGATTCCCTCGTGGAACGGACAAGATCGCGCCGACCCGCTAAGTATGTCGTGTCTAAACGTAGCTGATGTCCACGACGCCTGGGCTGAACTGTTGCTGTTGTGGAAACTTCCACCCTGGGCAACACGAACATCACGTCTCTAAACAGTCAAATATTTGCTCTCTGCTTCCACGTGAAAGCCAGTTTCATCCCAGAACATAAAGCTACACTGTCAGCCATATGTTGAGGCTACAGATAAGATACTACTATGTATGTAGTTGGGATGAACATGATTCCAGAATGTTCTGACTTCTCAGGTAGTTGGCCATTCCTGCTCAACATGAGAACCTTTTAGAGGGAGCTAAATCACAGGGTGGATACCTGTGTGTGGTGTGGGGTGGATACCTGTGTGTGGTGTGGATTGAGAGAACATGTGCTTGTGTTGACTGAACCACCACAGTGGAGGAAGTGTGTGCATGAAGATTCAAAGACAAGCCTACACATCTACCTCTCCCTTATCCTCCCTTGTTCTCTGTACATCTCCCCTCCCACCCATAATCCACCTCTCTCTCTCTCTCTCTCTCTCTCTCTCTCTCTCTCTCTCTCTCTCTCTCTCTCTCTCTCTCTCCCCCCCTTACCCCCCCTCTCCCTCCAGGTGGGAGTGTTGACCATGGCCAGTGAGGACTGAGGGACAGCAACGATGATCGGAGGACTGTTCATCTACAACCACAAGGGAGAGGTGCTAATCTCCCGCGTCTACCGCAATGACATAGGGTGAGATGCACGCACACACAGAACAGAACAGAACACACAAAGACACACGTAGTATCCATGTCTAATACTGTGTTCTCCCTGTAGTGCATGCAGTGTATGTTGGCTGTGTGTTTAAATGCCCCTAAAGACTAGTGGGTCTGCATTAAATACTGAGAGGAGCTCAACGTGTGAGCGTCTGAGTGTGAACGTTCGGCTCACACGCACGTCACCGTGACGATGCGATGTGTATGTCTCCGTGACGATGCGATGTGTATGTCTCCGTGACGATGCGATGTGTTGAGAAGGTGCTTGTCTCCTGTGGTACCTGCCGGGCAGGCGGTTTACAGCAGTTCCACTCCTCATACTGCAACTCCACTAGTCTAGCAACCGTCATGGCTCCTACATCACGCGTCCCTCTCTGTTTCCCTCTTTCTGTCTCTCTCTCTGTTTCCCTCTCTCTGTTTCCCTCTCTCTGTTTCCCTCTCTCTGTTTCCCTCTCTCTGTCTCTCTCTCTCTGTTTCCCTCTCTCTGTCTCTCTATCTCTGTCTCTCTCTGCGCTAATCTCTCCTTCTCTCCCTGTGTGTATTGACATGCACAAAAATGTCTGTTTATTTGTCTCTTTCCTCTCCACCTTTTTACATCCCTCTTCTCTCGGTCCTTCTCTCCTCCTCCTCCCATTTCTCCATCCTGGCCCATGTAGGAATAGGTAAGAGACATGCCAACCTGTCAAGCATGACTCTGCCCACTCAACCCTTAGCAACAAATCAGAGGCTCTAAATTGCATGACCTTTGACCTCACAGCAGGTTCCTTCCTGATGCCCCCTCTGAGCATGTCACCTGACATCGCAGTGAATAAACCAGTCCTCAGAACCAGTTATAACCAGTTCCACCAGCTCAGCCTAACCCCTCCTCAGTCTTGAGCTGCAGCCTGCTACCAGCCTGAAGGACCCCTCCCTCCCTCCCTCCCTCCCTCCCTCCCTCCCTCCCTCCCTCCCTCCCTCCCTCCCTCCCTCCCTCCCTCCCTCCCTCCCTCCCTCCCTCCCTCCCTCCCTCCCTCCCTCCCTCCCTCCCTCCCTCCCTCCCTCCCTCCCTCCCTCCCTCCCTCCCTCCCCTCCCCTCCCCTCCCCTCCCCTCCCCTCCCCTCCCCTCCCCTCCCTCTCCCACAGGTAGTCTGCTGCCCAGCTGTTAGTAATACCTTTTAAACATTGAATAACAGCTTTAGTTTAATGGCATGTTCACACTGCAGTGTTTTATTTACGCTCTACACCGCTCGCCTTCCCACAGTGCACCACGCTCGGGGGCGTGTCAGACAGATTAATGCAGAGCTGTAGTTCTCTTCGGTCACTGTTGTAGTTCCTATAATGTCATTGCAAAGTGTGCAGACAAAATACAACTTTTACACACATTAAGCAAAGTCCAATATCTGACATCTTATCTACTGCACACAATAGGTTATCTTTTTCCACACTTATTTTTAGGCAGAGTGAAAGATTAAATGCCACCCGCACTCTATGTAACCGGTCTTGTGCTGGCTGGAATAGGCCTACAGAGTTGTCTATGGTCCATGTTGTATTTGTATTTATAGTGTTTACGCTCATTTTTATTATTAATGTATTGTAATAGTTACAATTTCTGCAAGCTAGCTAGCACTTGAGCAATTTTTCCAGTGACATTGAAAATGATTGTATTCATAAGCTAGCTGGATTTTGATAGGTAACCATATCTGCTCTTTCTCCCTATTTTTTCTTTTTTGTTACCGTCCCACAGTCTTCCATTTCTTTTTGCATACATCGACTAGAAAGAAAGATGTGTCAGACATAAACGTTGACATGTGTACTAAGTGTGTGGATAAGAGCGTGTGCTAAATGTCTAAATGTAACCTTTTATTATATTACTCGAAATCTCTGGAAATCAATCGCTCGATTATGACTTGCCACTACTCATTCACTGTTTGGCTAGCGAGTGGCTGCCAGCCAGCATTTCACCGTTGAATGTCAATCGTGTGCTGGGTGAGCTAGCTAGACTATGCAGCTAGCACAGAAGAAAGTTACATAATGCGACAAAACTGAATTAAAGTACATAATACACACCAGGGACGCCTACAACCTAAGCAACCCTGCGCCAGGCATCATTTTATTTTGTTTACGTCTCTGTAATCGTACAGAGACGTATCATACAGTACTGGGTGTGCAGACACAGACGATGAGTTGCTCTTACATCTTGAAATTGTCAATATTTACCATGACAAACAGTTGCTACGTTACAAGAAACCAATCTGATTGGCCAACGCTAGCATTTTTCACTCTCGTCATTTACATAAAGTTGAGAAAATCCAACTTGCAACTCTCCGCTCGGCTCGCCTTTCCACAATGCCCTACACGAGCGTCAACGCCTGGTTTCATTGAAAATGAGTTGGAAGCCGCCGCCCGCTCCGCTGCAGGGTGCACCGTAAGACAGAGGTCTTCAGCCCTGGTCCTCAGGGACCCCCTGTCCTGCACGTTTTAGATGTTTCCCTGCTCCAACACACCTGATTCAAATGAATGGGTCGTTATCTACATATGCAGAAGCCTGTTAACAACCATTCATTTGAATCAGGTGTGTTGGAGCAGGGAAACATCTAAAACGTGCAGGACAGGGGGTCCCTGAGGACCAGGGTTGAAGACCTCTGCCGTAAGATAACGTTCTGCTTCACTGCCAGTTAAGTGTTAGTGTTGCAGGGGACAGTGCCCTCTAGTGGTGGTGAAAACACCAGATCTGAACATGTCTAACAATCTCTCCTCTTCTTCAATCTCTATCCACCCATCTCTCTACTCATCTCTCCCTCGCACTGTAACCATCTCTTAATCATCATACATCTCATTCTACATCTTCTCTATATCTATACATCTATATCTCTGCACATCTATATCTCTATACTTCTCTATATCTATACTTCTCTATACCTATACATCTATATCTCTATACACCTCTATCTGTATCCACCTCTCCCCCAGGCGTAACGCGGTGGACGCGTTCCGTGTGAACGTGATCCACGCACGCCAGCAGGTGCGCTCCCCAGTCTCCAACATCGCCCGCACCTCCTTCTTCCACGTCAAGCGCTCCAACATCTGGCTGGCAGCCGTCACCAAGCAGAACGTCAATGCTGCCATGGTGTTTGAGTTCCTCTACAAGATGTGTGATGTCATGGCTGCCTACTTTGGGAAGATCAGCGAGGAGAACATCAAAAACAACTTTGTCCTCATCTATGAGCTGCTGGACGGTATCTGTGATGAGGACGTCAAACATTTTTTGTGTTTTATGATGAGTTGTGTTTTGTTGGGAAAATGTGTTAGGTTCACTACTGCTGGAGGGTTATTGGCCATAATGTGTGTGTGTGTGTGTGTGTGTGTGTGTGTACAGAGATCCTGGACTTTGGTTATCCCCAGAACTCAGAGACAGGAGCTCTTAAAACCTTCATAACCCAACAAGGCATCAAGGGCCAGGTACACCCCTCTCTCTCTCCCTTTCTCTACCCCTCTCTCTACCCCTCTCTCTACCCCTCTCTCTACCCCTCTCTCTACCCCTCTCTCTACCCTTCTACCTCTCTCTCTCTCTACCCCTCTCTCTCCCTTTCTTTACCCCCTCTCTCTACCTCTCTCTCTAACCCTCTCTACCTCTCTCTCTCCATCCCTCTCTCTACCCCTCTCTCTCCCTCTCTCTCTCTCTCTCTCTCTACCCCTCTCTCTACCCCTCTCTCTACCCCTCTCTACCTCCCTCTCTCTCTACCCCTCTCTCCCTTTCTCTACCCCCTCTCTCTACCTCTCTCTCTACCCCCTCTCTCTCTCTCTCTCTCCTCTCTCCCTCTCTCTCTCTCTACACCCATGGAAGTGTTATATACATGCTTAAGGGGAACAAGGAAGGTTATTCCAGGTGTATTCATCTTACGTAGGGAGGCGTTGTTTCCCCCCCCCCCCCCCCTCGCAGCACCACACCAAGGAAGAGCAGTCCCAGATCACCAGCCAGGTGACTGGGCAGATCGGCTGGAGGCGAGAGGGCATCAAGTACCGCCGCAACGAGCTCTTCCTGGATGTGCTGGAGAGCGTCAACCTGCTCATGTCTCCCCAGGGTGAGCTGGAAAACGCCGTAATAATGCCTTAATAACGCCGTAATAACGCCGTAATAACGCCTTAATAACGCCGTAATAATGCCTTAATAACGCCTTAATAATGCCGTAATAATGCCTTAATAACGCCGTAATAATGCCTTAATAACGCCGTAATAATGCCTTAATAACGCCGTAATAATGCCTAATAACGCCGTAATAATGCCTTAATAACGCCGTAATAATGCCTTAATAACGCCGTAATACATTTACAATATTTATTCATTTAGCAGACGCTTTTATCCAAAGTGACTACCAAGAGAGAGCTTTACAAAAGTGCATAGGTCACTGATCATAACAACGAGGGTAGCCAAAACATGAGGCATACATTGTGAAACCAAATAAGTCCCAAAGAGAAGAAACTTAAGAGCATGTAGTTAAACAAGATACAATTGAACAACATGAACCTCAGAAGTGCAAGAGTGTACCTGTAGAAAAAGCAAGCAACGATAATATATTTTGCGTATACGAGTACAATCATTTTAAATCTGTTACAACTAACCAACAAGAGCAACAAGTCTCAATAACAGTCATTTGTGATCCTGGAGGAAACTAACATTAGGTCCAGCCAATAATTCCTAAGTAAGTAATAACGCAGTAATAACGTTAGCTGTCTAGTTAAATGTACATGCGTGTAGAGGAAACACTCCAGTAACGAGACAGTAACGACAGTGATCATAGTGATTATACAATGATAAAAGAGTAATAAACCATTCATAAAACAGTAATAATACATGAATTATACATGAATGATATATTAATAATACATCATTAATAAACTAATAACACATTGATCATGAGAGCCCGACATGACTCACAGCACAAACACCTTCTGCTCATCAAGTATGTTGTTAATGAACAACATGAAGCACGGGGTGACCTGGCGACCCCTGACCCCTGACCCTGCAGGCCAGGTGCTGAGTGCGCACGTGTCGGGGCGTGTGGTGATGAAGAGCTACCTGAGTGGGATGCCTGAGTGCAAGTTCGGCATGAACGACAAGATCGTCATCGACAAGCAGGGCAAGGGCGGGGTCACCGACGAGGCTGGGAAGAGGTGAGTGACGGCTCTGGGGGCCAATGGGGATGGAGCAGGACGGCCTATTATATATGTGTGGAGACACCTGGATGGACTTGTCAGCCAGTCAGCATTGTGACTTTATTGGTTAGTTTTAGAGAGTCAGCCAAAGAGCGTGTGGCTCATCTGTCCTGGGTTAGGGTTCTGTCTGTCCTGGGTTAGGGTTCTGTCTGTCCTGGGTTAGGGTTCTGTCTGTCCTGGGTTAGGGTTCTGTCTTCCTGGGTTAGGGTTCTGTCTGTCCTGGGTTAGGGTTCTGTCTGTCCTGGGTTAGGGTTCTGTCTTCCTGGGTTAGGGTTCTGTCTTCCTGGGTTAGGGTTCTGACTGTCCTGGCTTAGGGTTCTGACTGTCCTGGGTTAGGGTTCTGTCTTCCTGGGTTAGGGTTCTGACTGTCCTGGGTTAGGGTTCTGACTGTCCTGGGTTAGGGTTCTGTCTTCCTGGGTTAGGGTTCTGTCTGTCCTGGGTTAGGGTTCTGTCTGTCCTGGGTTAGGGTTCTGACTGTCCTGGGTTAGGGTTCTGTCTGTCCTGGGTTAGGGTTCTGTCTGTCCTGGGTTAGGGTTCTGACTGTCCTGGGTTAGGGTTCTGTCTGTCCTGGGTTAGGGTTCTGTCTTCCTGGGTTAGGGTTCTGTCTGTCCTGGGTTAGGGTTCTGTCTGTCCTGGGTTAGGGTTCTGTCTGTCCTGGGTTAGGGTTCTGACTGTCCTGAGTTAGGGTTCTGTCTTCCTGGGTTAGGGTTCTGTCTGTCACTCACTGCCTTCTTCTGTTTGCTTCCTCTCATCTCTCTCTCTCTCTGGTCTTCAGTGAGTTAGGGGGAAGGTACGGCATTCCCTCCAGTTAGTTTTCCAGCTACTCAGTCTAAACATGTGTGGAGGCCTCGGGTCGCTGGCTCCACCCCCTGGGTCGCTAGCTCCACCCCCTGGGTCCCTAGCTCCGGCCCTGGAGCTAGAGATGGCTCTTCCAAGTTTAAATCTAGGTCTGACCATGCCCTGCAGGGATACATTTACATTTAGCAGACGACATTTATCCAGAGCGATTTACAGTAAGTACAGGGACATTCCCCCCCCGAGGCAAGGGTGAAGTGCCTTCACACAACGTCATTTTGACATGGTCAGGAATCGAACCGGCGACTTTCTGGTTGCTAGCCCGGTTCCCTAACCGCTCAGCAATCTGACTCCCTGGGGATGCTTATGAACAGAAATCGGGTGCCTCCACATATCTTTAGTTAACACCAGGAAGGTGTGTGTGTTGAGAGAGTAGTGTTTTGTGTTTGATGTTGTGTAGACAGAGTACTGCGTGTGTTTCTGTGTTCAGTGTTAGTTGTGAAATAGTTAAGTAAATTGTTGTGTTTTAAAAGGTTGGTGTGGGGGGGTGTGTGTGTTATATGTTTATATGATGAGCAGGCGAGTGAGTGAGTGAGTGTGTGTGTGTGTGTGAGCAGGTGTGTGTGTGTGTCTGACCAGCTGTCCTCCTGCAGCAGTGGGAAGCAGTCCATAGCCATCGATGACTGCACCTTCCACCAGTGTGTGCGACTCAGCAGGTTTGACTCTGAACGCAGTATCAGCTTCATCCCCCCTGACGGGGACTACGAGCTCATGAGGTCAGTCCCCTCACCTTGACCCCTGACCCCTGACCCCAACCCCTCACCTGGTTGCTAGTGTTCACTACCATATCTAGCTAGTGTCAGTCATGTGTTTACTGTGTTTACCAGGTTCTTTGCTACAGTGTGATTGTTTATTTGTGTCAGGTACCGCACCACCAAAGACATCATCCTGCCGTTCAGGGTGATTCCTCTGGTCCGGGAGGTGGGCCGCACCAAGCTGGAGGTCAAGGTGGTCATCAAGTCCAACTTCAAACCCTCGCTGCTGGCCCAGAAGATAGAGGTGAGCTGGACTCCACCTGGACCCAGCTGGAGGTCTAGGTCTTATACCTAACCTAGCTAGGGCTGGTCTAGGTCTTATACCTTAACCTAGCTAGGGCTGGTCTAGGTCTTATACCCAACCTAGCTAGGGCTGGTCTAGGTCTTATACCCAACCTAGCTAGGGCTGTTGGTGTTGGTCCTGCTAACCCTCTCCCCCCAGGTGCGTATCCCCACCCCCCTCACCACCAGTGGCGTCCAGGTGATCTGCATGAAGGGCAAGGCCAAGTACAAGGCCAGCGAGAACGCCATCGTCTGGAAGTTAGTGCCTCTGTCTCTCTCTCTCTCTCCCCCCTCCCCCTCTAGGGTTTATTTCTCTTTTTATCCCTTCTCTTTTGCTCTCTCGCTCTCCTTTTCACTGTGTGTGCTGGTTCACATGTATTCACGGTGCCCCTGTGTGTGCAGGATCAAGCGCATGGCAGGGATGAAGGAGTCTCAGATCAGTGCTGAGATCGAGCTGCTGCCCACCAACGACAAGAAGAAGTGGGCGCGGCCCCCCATCTCCATGAACTTTGAGGTGGGCACACACACACCACACAACCCACACACACACCGCATACACAGTACACCACACACTCCGTATCTGTCTGTCACCCTGACTCCGCCCCCCCAGGTGCCGTTTGCTCCCTCTGGTCTGAAGGTGCGCTACCTGAAGGTGTTTGAGTCCAAGCTCAACTACAGCGATCACGACGTCATCAAGTGGGTCCGCTACATCGGCCGCAGCGGGATCTACGAGACGCGCTGCTAGCCCCGCCCACCTGCTAGCCCCGCCCACCTGCAAGCCCTGCCCACCACCAACTGGCCCAGCCCACTGTCTGCAAAACGTTGCTAGCTTTGGTGACCACCCTCCTCCCTTTCTCCTCCCTCTCTCCTCCCACACCCCTTTCTCCTCCCACATCCCTCCCCTCTACTCCTCCCTCCATCCCTCTATCCTCCTCCCTCTGTCCTCCTCCCTCTCTCCTCCTGCCTCTGTGCTCCTCCCTCTCTCCTCCTCCCTCTCTTCTTCTCCCTCTCTTCTCCTCCCTCTCTCCTCCTCCCTCTCCCCCTCTCTCCTCCCACATGTTTAAGGGAGAGGGATTAACATGTAAAAGGCAGAGCACAGATATATGATATATGCAGGACGTGAAATGTTGTGTCAGTGACTTCAGACGTCTGTTGTGAACACCAGGGGTGTGTGTGTGTGAACACCAGGGGTGTGTGTGTGTCTATGTCCAGTACACCCCCCCCCCCCTCTCTAGTATTTCTGAGCTCCTCTCCACCCTGTAGTTCTACATAGCCTACAACTTCCATCATCCTCTCTGGTCTGGTTGATCACTTCCTGCCTCTGAGCTACTCTGTGTGTGAGCATCATTGATTGGCTGCCATGTATGAGTGGGTGGAACAGACTTGGACAGTGACTCCGCCCCTGGTGGTCACATGGTGTTGTGTCTGATGTGTCATGTTTGCAGCCATGGTGACTGTACTGTCCAATAAAATGTGATCATGTACCCCAGTCTTCCCCTGGCTCTGGCTGTTCTATGCTTGAGCCTTTGACTCCAGATCAAGTGTTCCCAGGTTCAGATCCCCCCTGCTAACTCAGGTGTGCTGGGAGACCTTGCAACCTGCTTATCTGCCCACACCTGCAGAAGAACGTCCTGTCCTCCCAGAAACCTTTGCAACTGAACACGACACACAAAGACACCCACTGTAATTAACATCTTTATTTTTTGTTGCATTTGTGTTTTTTGTTCTTTTTTCTCTCATCATTTGTCTGGCCTGAACATTCAGGCTCCAGGATTTCCTCCTTCAGGATCCAGACCATTGGAACTCCCACAAGTCAGAAGAACTGATCAGATGTTCCATAACAAAAGACCAGTGAGATTTAAAAACGGATGGAATCCCTATGGTTACAAGATTACCTGCTTTAAAAGAAGACTCTCTCCTTGTTTCAGCTACCTGAGGAACACACACTCATGCTGTATCACCATGGTGACAGACAAGCTATGCCCTCAGCCTAGCATGTCGCTTAGCAACCGTGACTTGCCCCCCTGTGAACGTCTGATACCATCTTTAATATTATTCCTAGAATTTCTCGTCCTATCAGATCTCCACAGTGCATAGGGAGGAGGGGCTAGTAGGAGGCAATCAGAAATTAACTGTTTTGTTTAAGTCATACAGATATACACACACACACATTCGCTTTCTCTCCCCAGCTGTAGAACCCTGAACCCAGACAGACCAGGACTCTGGTTTTAAAGAACCTTCCTCTCGGACAGTCTCTCCCCCTGTTAGTCTCTCCTCCTGTTAGACAGTCTCTCCCCCTGTTAGTCTTTCCTCCTGTTAGACAGTCTCTCCAGAGGCATGCACACATACACACTCACATGCGTGTGGACGAACACACACACACCCACCAGGGAGAGCTGGTCTGGACCCCCTTGCTGTGATCCTCCAGGGTTGGTCAGGAGCTCAGACAGCATATCCTACAATCCCCTGCTTCAACAAGTCTCTACAACATCATCACATCTGGGTGACAGAGAACCTAACAGGAAGTGAGTGAGTGAGATCATCACATACAGGTGTGAATGAGGAAGTAACTGAGAATGTGACATGTAGGAAGTGAGAAAGTAACACAGGAAGTGAAATCCCCAAACCCCCCCCAACTTAACAAGTGGTTAAAATAAGCATACAAAAAATTAAAATGTAATTCAAAAACAAACTAAAATAAAGGGCGATCCATGTGAAGCGACTGGCTCTGGTTGCTGTTGGAGCAACGGAACAACAAAAAACGATCAGGGGAACGCTTGACAAACAACTGGCCCATGATTGGACGAGCTCTACAGGCATAATCCAACGAACTGGCTTGCGATTGGAGGATCTATGGCTACCGGCAACAGAGGGCTAGGACAGAGGAGCCCCTCCCTCTTTAATCCTCGTCATCGTCATCCTCGCTGATGGGGTAACCACGGGCGACGTGGTGGGAGGGGGGGGAGGGAGGGGGGAGGTCTTGGTGAAGAAGGGGAGGCGGAAGGAGGGGGAGGGGGAGCGCTCTTCCCTGGTGGGGCTGCTGTTGGGGCTCTGCCTGGGGCTGATGGCCTGGAGCATACGCCCTCGACCTTCCTTCAACATGTGTTTCTGCAAGGGGGAGAGGAGGGGAGGGGAGGAAAGAGAGGGAGGGAGGATAATATGTCAAGAGGAATCAATTGCAACATTCTCTCTCTCCCTCTCTCTCGTACTGTGGCAGAGGTGAACAGTGTAGAGCTCACCAGCGCCCCCTCCGGACCAAACATCTGCAGGAAGTTGCCGATGAACTCCCGTGATTTCTCCTCCCACTTCTGAATGAGGTCGATGCTCTTCTCCTCCACCTTCTGGACGAACTCCTTGCTCTTCTCCTCAACATCTTTCACCTTCCTCTTCACCTTGTCCACGCGCTCCTGCAGGTGGTACTTCTTTTCCTGTGGGTGGGGACGGACAGACAGACAGACAATCATTATTAAATGGTCAGTTAAACATGATGATGATAATGATAGTGCTGCTGGTGCTGAAGACGCGTACGTTAATGAAGCTGACGTTCAGCTCCTTGGCGGTGTACCCCCGCTGCAGGTTGCGTCTCACGTACACATCGTAGTCTCGTACGATCCGTGTGATGATGTCAGAGGTTGAGATGCCCTCTGTCCGCTGGGTGGGAGCGAACATGCCTGGAGGTCAGAGGTCAGGGGTCACACCAGAGAGTCAGGGGTCGAGAGCTTGTTGCTATAGGTGCTGCTATGGTACCCACCCGCCTCTTTGATGTGTTTGTAAACGTCGTCACTTCCCGCTGAGGAGTATGGGATGTCGTCATGGGCAACAAAGTCGATCTAGAGAGAAGGGGGGGGGTGGGTCAACTGAACAACATTGCATTCAATACATGCAGGGTACACACACCTACACCTCGACAACAGCTCTCTCTCTCTCTCTCTCTCTCTCTCTCTCTCTCTCTCTCGCTCTCGCTCTCGCTCTCGCTCTCAGCTCTCAGCTCTCAGCTCTCAGCTCTCTCTCCGTCCTACCCGGTGCTTGGCCAGGAACTCTGGGGAGAGCGTCCAGGGGGCGTTCCTCACCACCTCGTCGATGTAGCGACAGTGGCTAACAGCATCATAGCGCTCGTCCTCATTCATGACCGTGAAGCCCTTAAACTGGTGTGTCAGGTCATCACTACACACTGGGGGCGACATACACACACACAGACACACACGTACAGACACACACACACAGACACAGTTTGAAGACACACAAAGGTTAAAGGGTGAGTGTAGCTCAGTGTAGCTGAGTACATTACAGACAAAAGGGTAATTTTACATCTCACACCCTGTCACTCACACACACACACACCAACACTCACACCCCTACCTCCTACGATGAGGTGTGTGTTGGGGAACAGGCCCTTGGCCTGCATGAGGGCGCGGGCATGGCCGGAGTGGAACACATCGAAGATGCCGTCTGCGTACACCCTCACCGGCCTATCAGCTGAGAGACGGGGCGGGACATGGCAGTGACTGACAGCTAGAGGGTGTGTGAGTATACTGTGTGTGTGTGTATACTGTGTGTGTGTGTCTTACGTGGGGTGCCTCTCTTGGCTTCCTCCATGCTGACTCTCTGGTACGGCTCACAGTCTGCCTGCTCGAGCTCATCAGCAAACGGAGCAGGATGCTTCAACCCCTGAACACACACACACATAAACACACACACGCACATACACACACACGCACACGTGTAACGTGTTTGACAGGTGTGAACATCACATAACCCAGATCCTCTGCTCTCCCCTCCCTCATTACCACAGTGCATCTTGGGACTTTAACAGCTCTGTCTCTCTCCTCTGCCTCCCCGTTCGAACCCTCTCTCCTCCTCTTCCTGGACAGCTGCCGACTGGAAGTGTGGGCCTCCATCTTGCTTCAGGGGGCAAAGGTCACACACCTGAATACACATGTGAAATGTATGTTGTTGGGTTGTTTGCGTTCCCGGCAGTTCCGCTTCTCTCCACGGGGTGGCGCCCTTGCTAATCATGTTCCCACAGAGAAGCAGGAACAGAGTGGCGGTGTGGCTGTCACTGTTACATAAGTCTGGAACATTCAACAGGGGAGGTATTCAGCTCCTTTTAAATCCCTTTTACACACACGCACACACGTCCACCTCCCCGCTAGCATTCTGCTGCGCAAGAGGGACAGATCTCTTGACTTGTTTACACCGCGTCGGCCCCGCCCCATTCCGTTCATACCGGAGCTAATAAGCAGTCAGCAAACACACTATGCGCTAGGAGTGTCTTCCGGTGTCCCCCGCCCGGGACACCGGCGAGCTCGATCTGTATGCAGTGCAAAAGTCAAAACCGAGCGTGACGTTACATTCTGCTGACTTCCAACATTGCTATTTAGCCCTTCCCTGTTTATCGGGGCAAGGAGAGCAACCACCGGGCAGTCCTGACACTATGTAACAAGCCTCTCACCCGTCTCCCTTTCTCTCTCCTTACCCCTCCCCTTTACCCTCCATCCCCCATTCCCCCCCCCCCCCTCCCCTCTCCGTCCTCCACTTGGCTCCGTTTAAAGGGGGCGCATAGCGTGTAAGATTTACATCCTAACGGGGTCGGTTTCTATAACGGGAGTGTACAAGGGCGACACGAGCTACTGCAAAGTCATTCCTCTGATCTGAAGATAGAAACACACTGTTCTTGTTGCTCTTTAACACCTCTCATACACACTGTCTCTCTCACACACACACACACACACACACACACACACACACACAGCCCTGCTGTGTCATATGCGATCTGGCCTCTGAAAAGGAAATAGAGGACTGAAAGTGGTTGGTGGTGCGTTGACTTTGCTTTACTCTGTTAACAAAACCATCCACATTCAACCTTGCCCTGAGTCCATCACCAGAAGGAAATGAAAGGGTCGCGAGATTTCATCCTTATCGCCACGTAGCTTTAGTTTAGCTGACAGTGATCTGGCCGAGCAGCTGTTTGGTTATTTGGTCCCGGCTAGCTAGTCAGTCCCAGGGTTAGTTATTAAAGCTTCACCGGGCGTCCTACGTAAACCAGCGGTAACCACAACTAAATGACGGGATTGCTGACTTTAAAGACTTAACAGTGTCTCCAAGTAACTAGCCATCCGGATGTTTAGTGAAACTAATGACATTACTTAAAAATTACATGTATTTGCAGCACCTGTCTGAATGAAAACAACCGTACCGTAGCTAGCTAGGGTTAGCTAACTAACGTTAGATTGTTCAACTTGCAACTACAAATAGCCTACGCGAAATGTGACATTTTGGTTCGCAAGAGGTTAGCTAGATAGGCTAGTTAGTTAACTCACCAGCACCGACAATCGATTTAAATGACTAACGAAAGGATCGGTGTTTCTTGGAGAATTCTTGAGCCGGTTTATCCTTGAATCTAAAGCAGCGGTTCGAGTCTCCGGCAGTCAGACTAGCTTACTGCCCTCCGTGAACTACAACACCCACTCTTCTACGAAATTACGTGGCTGTCAGAAAGTACATTCCGGTTCCTTGAGGATAAAACCCGTGCTGCCCCCTCGCGACAATTTTGGTGTACTTTTGCTTGATGGACAAATTATTTAGAAACCACAAATAATAAATAAAACGTAAAGAAAAGTTTAAAACATAAAAAGGTACGTCCTTGTGGTTGTATTATAGCCTACTCTGAAGTAAACAAAACAATAGTCAGTACAGGTAGGTTTGTCATCAATAAAGTTTTTATTAATTTCCCTCGTCTGTCACTGCCAGCAAACCCAGATGGTTATGCACAACACATCAATCTGGCATCTATTTACATATTTACCCATCTCCACATTGTTGGTGAGACATAACTTCATGTTTCCCTGGAGGCCAACGCAGCTGTCCAAGACTCTCCATCAACCCATCACACAGACATCTCTAAAGGGATGATTCCATAATCATCTTTCTGGAATATTTAAAATGTCCAAACATATTTCCCAGCTTGAGTTTACATCTGCTAGATCTATGAAGTAGTCTTATTGACTGTAGAAATAAGACATATTAGAAAAGATTTGAAGGCAGCATTAAATAATCACAGAATTTTAAAGCAGAGAAATTTAGAAATCTTAACCTTGTACTGGAGTCCGATGTTGAATCGTTGGCAACTTAAGGACCCCTGACCTGTTAGAGCCGTCTAACCCTGTACCACCTAAACCTGAAGACAAACTAAACAGAAAAACTGGGCCCACAAACCAAATTAAGTAAGACAAAGTGTTTGTTCTGTCTGACAGTACAGTGACTAGATTAGAGTAGGTCATCACAGCACCTTGACTAGATTAGAGTAGGTCATCACAGCACCTTGACTAGATTAGAGTAGGTCATCACAGCACCTTGACTAGATTAGAGTAGGTCATCACAGCACCTTGACTAGATTAGAGTAGGTCATCACAGCACAGCAGTGGAGAGATGGGACTTCTCCACCAGTAAGGGAATGGTTTCAAGATGGCCGCTGTGCCAAGGATGTCACTGAGCATCAGCTGTGAGAGAAGCTAGGCATGGTCTGGCCTGGTCTGGCCTGGTTTGGCATGGCCTGGTTTGGCATGGCCTGGTTAGTTCTTGAACTAAGGCACCTAGAAGGAATGGCTTGGAAGTTTCAGAGCTAGCTAACAAAAGAAAATCCATTGAAAGAACATTTTCAATGAACAAAAAAAAATAATGAAAGAAATGTTTCAAATAAACAAATGAAGGAGAAGAAGTCAGTGAAAGTGCAAGACAGTAGCTGGTCATCTGACTGGTAGACTTCACAACACTCTGCTGATTGGACTTGGAGGTGGCAGGGCAAGGTGGAGCTGGGGTTCTGTCAGGAACAGGGTTCAGGGGGGTGGAGCTGGGGTTCTGTGAAACAGGGTTCAGGGGGGTGGAGCTGGGGTTCTGTCAGGAACAGGGTTCGGTAGCATCGGGGGGGGGGGGGGGGGGCGGATACTGAGTGGAATGAACACAGTAGTGATGTCATCGCTGTTGTCCTACATCCCCATGCGGATACTCTGGATGATCTGGAAAATGGCTAGAGAGGGGGGGGGGGAGAAGTGGAAGGAGGGAGAGGGTGAAAGGGGGGGGAGGGAGGGAGAGGGGAGAAGGAGGAAGAGAGACAAAATTCACATGTTTAGTACAGGTTGAACCAGTCACCCTGCACACTCTCTCTCTCACATACACACAGATAAACAGAGCACAGGCACCACTCCTAGAACACACACCCTGTGCCCCTCGGAGCCAAGTAGGGTGAGACAACACACACACACAAACGCACACACGCACGCACACACCAGCTGGGCCAGCTGACTCTGCTGGAGACAAGACCAGCAGAGACGAGTGTGACACCTTCCATAGCAACTTCCAGTTGAATACAGACAGCTGAAGTAAACAAGGAAGGAGAAGAGGAGACTGAGATGAAGAGGAGACGTAGGAGAGGAGATGTAGGAGGGGAGATGAGGGGGGTGAGGTGAGGAGATGAGGGGGTGAGGAGATGAGGGGGTGAAGAGATGAGGGGGTGAGGAGATGAGGGGGTGAGGAGATGAGGGGGTGAGGAGATGAGGGGGTGAGGAGATGAGGGGGTGAGGAGATGAGGGGGTGAGGAGATGAAGGGGTGAGGAGATGAAGGGGTGAGGAGATGAAGGGGTGAGGAGATGAAGGGGTGAGGAGATGAGGGGGTGGGGAGATGAGGGGGTGGGGAGATGAGGGGGTGGGGAGATGAAGGGGTGAGGAGATGAAGGGGTGAGGAGATGAAGGGGTGAGGAGATGAAGGGGTGAGGAGATGAGGGGGTGAGGAGATGAGGGGGTGAGGAGATGAGATAAGGGGATAACGTGGTAAGGAGATGAGGTGGACGGTCTTAGCTGTATCTCCCACGCATGGAACATGTCATTATAAAGTCCAAGCAGTGCAACAGTGGAAATGCTGATGAGGCGTTTCTGTGTAAATGATTACGCAGATTTGCCACAAGGCCGAGCGAGGGGCTTATCAGCTACCTGTGAGAGAACACCTGCTGGCATCTGATATCACTCAGACCACCACAACTCTTCCTATGCACAAACAAGGCATTTAGTGATACAAGATGTGGTTTCGCTGACCAACACAGATACAAAGCTGTTACACGTGTAAAGGCTGTGTACTGGAACAAACCTTGTTTGTGCATAGGTAGAGTTAGGGTTATGGTGGTATTTCTTTCAGTATTCTCTCGACCAGTGGTTTTCACCCTGTCCTGCATGTTTTAGATGTTTCCCTGCTCCAACACACCTGATTCAAATGCATGTTCGTTACCAGGCTTCTACAGAGCGAGATAACGACCCCTTTGAATCAGGTGTGTTGGAACAGGGAAACATCTAAATCGTCCAGGACAGGGGAGCCCTAAGGACGGGGTTAAGAACCACTGCTCCAGAGTCTAGACAGTCTGTCTGGACGCGTGATGTGAGATGTTAACGAGGCCACCGGACCGTACATCCAACTGTGATCTGAAGTGGGGTCTTACCTGATCCGCACACCACGAAGATGAACAGCGCCAGCAGCCACGGCCCAACCGCTACCTTGTCATCCGTAGCGTTTCTCTGCAAAAAAACGGGACAGTTGGGGTTAGCTAAATGTGTACGCTTGAGTTTTATACAATCAAAACCTAGATATCTAACATTAATAAACGGAACTGCACTGGAGTGTAGACCACATAACGAACCGCCTGCAATAGATTCACTTAACTAAGCTAGCTCTAGCTAACTAGCGTCTGGGTACGTAGCATATGCTGTAAACTTGGTTTAAAAAGTGTACACAGGTGAACGTGAAAAGTGAATTCGCTAGCTGGGCACCAAATACTAATACATAACCCTAATTCCCAAATCATTGTGGTTCTTTTGAGAGCATTTGAATACATGGCTAGCTACAGTAGCTAGTACCGGGACCTAGGAGAAAAGGGGAATGAATCTTACCGTAGATTTGGCTACGTTGCCTCTTAACGTGATGTTCTTGCTATGTTTCTCGTTAGCCATGCGAATTCTCTGTTTGGCGACCATCTTTCAAAGTTGTGGACTACAGAATCTCAGTCAGAAAATAAAAAAATAAAAAATAAATGATTATTTTATCCTTTCGCCGAAAATCAAACAGCTCTGTTGCTACCGATTAACAGGAGGAGAATAAAAGCAGTGCAAATGTATACGTATACAGTTCCCTATACCCCGCCCGCACCGGAAACCCGCATGTCTCACTTCCAGTGCCTATCTCTCCGCCGCCCAGTCATTGAGTATTTAGTGCTCTTTCTATAGGCCCTCATTTCTGGAGTGATTTTATGATGAGATTTGGCCAGTTCACTGTAGCTAACTTCATGTCACTCGAAATGTTCCCCACATTTGTAAGTGGTCAAACGAATTTATTAGAGGGTTTTCACAGTCTCAACCCAGGCAATTTAGACCCATGGCCTAACTAGTCACTGATGGATTACCAACTGAATCAATCACGGCTTGTTTGTGTATCACGAGCCGATATTATCTGCTGTGAGTCATACCAACTGCTCACAATCGTTAATCGGTATCTATTTCAGACATATTTATTATTCAATCTTAAGGTAAGAGTCATACAAACCTGTAAAAGACGATTGGGTGGGTCGGGAAGGTGGTGATGAAGCTCGCGCATTGATACAGATACTGTTTCTCTGTGACGTGTGTCTTGATTGCGCCATCCTTGACTGGTGGAACATGACAGAAACACCACATGATAGACAGTATACTTTAATAATGTTCACTGTCTAACGTTACGTGTCCACTACAGCGTTTTTTAACGCTCTGCACCGCTTGCCTTCCCACAGTGCACCACGCTCGGGGGTGTGTTAGACAAGTTAATACAAGGTCACCATAGTAGTCATGGCCATGATGCAAGCCTGCAGACCGGAGGCCTGTTCCATAAAGCGAGTTTACCGAAGCCAGACTTAAGTCAGTTAGTCGGACAAATTTCTAGTTCATTCGGTTCCAAAAAGCTAGCTCAACATAGTTCAAACTCAATTACTATGGTAACATATGCTTCAAAACTAGTCTGGTCCGGGTCAGGCTATTGCCAGGCTTAGTGTTCTTGCTTAACCAGACGTTCCTGTAACATTGACCCAACGGGAAAACGATGATTTACCACGGACATTCTCATTTTCTTATCCTCATCAGTTCAATATGTAGGCTATTTATTTTTTATAAAACGTCAACTTAAATAGCAAGGATATAGGCTACAACATTATCTCAATCTAAATTATCCGAGTATAATTATCACAGCTATATAATTGTTAACAGTAGCCTACAATTGCAAAACAAACCTAAATCCATACATCTATCCTCAATTTTCTCGACACACAAAAAGTTAGGCTATTGGATAATGTATTGATTACTAGTAGGCTATGTATTTTAAACAATGTCAAAAAAGTAAATTTAGATGTGTTTAGAGGGTGTCTGTTTTTTAACCAACAAAAGGTCTTTTAAAAGGACCTCATCCTACGTAGTGTAGGCTACAGGTATCCACGCTCCGTCACAACAATATATTTCCCGGCATGACCTCACTCTCAGTTAGTAGTTAATAGTTATTATCAGACCGCGGACCGGCGACGAGGTCAATACGCGGCTGGCATGACTACCCATTAGCCAATCAGAACGCTCAAGCTGTCATTTCCATTCTGCATATTGCATAAGACGGGTCAACAACTTCCGGTAGCTATATAACAGATACTTTAGTTCTCACACAAATGCTGTCTTTCACGAGGAGTTCAGGTTGTCTACCAAAATGACAACAAACTATGGACATGATTCTATGTTGAAGTCCTTCAAGCAAGAGGGTTCAGAGTGTAGCTTACCTACATTCACAATTGAACGATGAACGAATCATTGATCCGAAGACTCGGTCGGTAGAAGAACGAAACATTGATCTGAAGACTCGTTTGTCAGAAGAACAAAACATTGATCCGAAAACACGGTTGGGAGGTGAACGATTCGTTTATCTACCGGGTACGAGTCTTTGGATCGTTTTTCACTTGACCTGCAGGGTGGATTCAGGTATATTGGGACATTTTTTGTAATTTTATCTTCTGAGTTAAAGTTTGTCATCAAGTTCCAAACATAACCCAATAAATGATACATTTCTGAATTCCTCAAGGTATCCACATTATTCAAGTATACAAAATAAGTCTTCATGATATTTTATAAATGCATGGCTCACTATTTTAGTGGAGTTGACAAAAAACTAATTTTAAGCAACTTGTTTGGTAATTTGGGATACAGACTCATGGGTGTAGATTAATGTATTAAACAATAATTAAACATTTTAAAAAACATTTTAATTTGTACTTTTCCCTGTTTGTTCACTCTCCCTTGGTCTGTCTGTCTCTTTCCTGGGTGCCATTCTATTCCACAAAATGAATTTGTTTCATAAATGAGAATAATTTGTAGATTAGGCAAAGTGCAGAAGAATCTACACCTACACACATTAACAGAAGGCTGGGTTTAATGCTTGATAGTGTTGTGACTACCACACAAGGCCTAAATATGCTTTTACTTCAATGTTTTAACAACATGGCCTTTTATTATTACTACTTTTCGGGGTATTATTGACATAAAATCATCTGACCCAAATGACAAGGCCCCCTACACACAGACAGTTAGCAACCTTAGCCTCCAAGTCCTTCTGCTAAAACGTTTGTAGGATACATCACTTTTTCACTTTTAATCAGGTTATTTATGACTAAACTATTGACACATTTCATTTTATACCCTAAAAATGTTGTCCCAAATTACCTGAAACATGCTGTCCCAATTTACCACGTTTGGCAATTTGGGACGCCAAGAAAATGTTCAAATTAAATTAATATAAACATAATTTCAAAAGTTTTTATTTAAATTTTTGTACACTATTACATCACACATATTTGCTCAACATTCGTGTCCACATTAAATTAAGCATATACATTTTACAGCCTTATATTAAAATCCACATACAGCACATGTCCTTCTTCTCACCTCTTGATTTTCGGGGTGAACTTCCTGTTTGATGCTGACCACACCATACACATACATACACCATAGACATACATACACCATGGACATATATAGACATATGGACCACAAGCTTGGCTGCCAGCCCACCTTCTCCCCGCCCCCACAAAAAAATTTGGTCGGAAAGTTGGGTCTGGAGGGTCTCGTATTGGGGAACAACCAGAGAATGTCTAATATGGAGAGAACTCCCACTCTCGGGAAACTTCGGGATTCTGAACTGGTTGCAGTTCCACCGAAGTTCCATATGAGGGCGCTAACGGACGAGTGCAGAATGAATGGAGGTCTATGATAGCCTGGTCTTTACCAGACCCTCGTACATTACATTTGTACAGAGGGTCTGGGATCTCTCCATTGACAAACGTTAACTTCCTAGAAGGCGGGTCCTCTGTTGAAGTTTAAAACTATTGGATCCGCCCAGAGCCACTCAGATTTACCATAACCAATTACAAGCATTCGCCTTAGCCAACTCCTTCACCACTACTGTAACGGAGCTAGCTACCGTAGCTGGAAAATCAAACTTTTCCCGAACCCCGTGGGGAGGAGGGCCACAACATCATGGCCACCAACAAAACTCAGCAAGGAATGTTCTTGCTCTGGGTTTAACCTATGGATATTCGGCAGCGTTGCTGCCCCAACCGCAGAATAGTTTCGCTCGCATCTTTCTCCGCCGCCATTACTGAACTATTCAAACTAGTGCACGACATTAACGTCATCGTTCTCAGCCACTCCCTCCAAATTGTTTCTAGAAACCGACTTCAGAGCCTAGCTCCCAGACCTACTACTGAAGCGAAATTCAAATTGAGCGGAAGTACGTAGGAGGGCAGAGCCAGGCTAGGTCTATGGAGCTATACCCCTCAAAATCCACTTTTCTCAGGATATAATTTTTTGTCTAGTAATTTGAATTCTGAAATCGAAAGGGGAGGCAAAAAAAATACACACCGCTGGGTGTTAGATTTTTCTTAAGTCGCCTTTCTGTTCTAAAAAGCCTTTGAAAATGGCATTGACGTCATACAAATTGTACAATCAAAGCTACTGCTTGACGTTAAGCTCTGGTTACTTCCACTCTTCTCTCAGGGCATCGACAACACAGCTGGCAGGTTAGGCTCTCCCTGTCAATACACATGCTACAAAGAGTTTTGGCTGTTGCTAATGTTGCTAATGCTCTGATATTCTGTTTCTGCTTCCAATGCCATCAAGCGGGATCTCTTGTCGTAGTCAGTCCTTCACTAACCAATCAGCATTTGTTAGCAGAATGCTAGCGTGTTATGGGCAACGACGACTTACCCTGTAAGAAATTGAAAGGAAATAAGTACTCGTTCATTCAACTTTTGACCTGTAATTCAAGTTGAACATGTGAAAACTACAATCAAATCAGAGATTTATCAACGACAATCTGGCGAAAGAGACAATTTTAGCCGTTTAGTTCCATAGACTCCCATTCATTTAGCACTTGACCGCAATCACTCCCAGTGGAACTCTGGTGAAACTGCAACAAAATTCGGTACAATGGGGCTTAATAGGGAGTGGGCAGGATCTCCTTAAACAGGCTCTGGAACAACTACATAAAACCAGGATCTGGTCGGACCAATGAAATTGCCAGGGAGGGCTTTATGATGATGGACAGATGATCAACAGTAACGTAATCAACAACGTCACGAAAGAGCGCTTGGGCTGAATTCGTTTTCAACAAATAACATATTACGTTGCTCTGATTGGTTGTAGCTCTATCCAATTGAGCGTAGAGGCATTTGTTTTATGAATTCGGTTGAAACACGCCCCATAGTCACAGCCCAACGGAGAGTTTTCAGACTCATATTCTGACTAGAATTATGAGTATGACAACGTCAGGCTAATGGACCACAGCCTCCTGTGTGATGGCACCTACGTTATGTCATGTGACTTTAGTTATACGCCTCTTAAGCAATAGGTGCATTCGATATGACCCGACTTCATGCGGCTCTGCAGCCGGCTGACTTGAAACAGTGAATTCGGTTACTTTTTGTCCGACTTGAGCAAGCCCCCACCCCTCGCCCCTCGGCTTGAAGCAACGGCCCCGGTGGATGTAGGTGGTATTGCATTTACGGTTAGGTTCCCTTGTCTTACGGTCGTTTTTATTCTATTATGTGCGTTAGACATGACCCGACTTAATGCGGCGGACTTGAAAAAGTGCATTCTGGTTAGACTTTTTGTCCGACTTGAGACGGCGCCGAGGATACGTCACTGTGACGTTGCCATCAAAGTACAAAGAGATCGAGTCGAGAACAGCCGGCTGTGTAGCCGAGCGCATTTTCTCAAGAGCAACTGCACGGGTTCAAGTGACGACACAGCTATTTCATGATTGGCCAGACTCACACACGACAACTTTGACGCGTGTTTTGTAATATTCGGACACCTTCAGTTTCGCCAACACTCAAAAAGGTTTAATTGAATTAAAAATGTGTTGAAGAAAGGGTTTTAGACAGCCTCTTCACTAACGGAAAGACTAAGTTTAATTAAAAATAAAGTAAAGTAAGCAAACAGCGCTTGATCGGTCGTGACTGACATCAACGCAGCAAACCACGAGAAGCTGGAATGTCAGACTTCACAGAGCCGTTTTCAACTCCTCCCTGACTGCGAGTGGCTACTCTCGTTTCATGCAGCCGCAGTCCATGTCGAACGAACCTAATGTATTAGCACCCCTAACTTTACCATAGGCCTAGCCTTTTCAAGTCAGAAGTAAAAAGCTTTTTCCTTATGCTGTCCAAAATTACCCGATGTCCCAATAAACCTGAATTCACCCCATAGGCTCGGAAGAGGAAACAGAAAGGATTTGTTTACCCCGCTCACTTTCGCATGACTAGGTTTAGTAAGACGTGAATGATATTCGTTCACAAGTAATAATACAGGTTTTGTTATTTTGACTTTTTTGTACTTTACTTACAGTTAAGTGCAGTGTAAATTGTTGGCCGCAATAATTGATAAATGTGCGAGTGTGAAATGACCATTTTGAATAATACAAACATGATGCATTATTTTAATCCAGGAATGTCTTTTAAAATCGTATCTTCTGGGTTACATGCAGCCTTAGGCCTACATGAGAACATGATTAACGTTTGCAGTGGACGTATTTAGGCCAGGGAATTGGCATGTTGAGCAATGTTGAGTTTGAGACTTGTTTTCCACCAGAAACACTATCACTGTTAACTTAGCTTTTTATTGTGAAAAATAAACAAACACACAAACTTTTCTATTGTGATCAGATAGTATAGTTCAGGTACATTATAATGTAATACACGTTCATAATTCACTTAACCACATGGTCAGTTGAGGTAAGGTGTATTTAATATCCATGTTTAGTCGACTTCATGCGACTTTGGCTCCTCCTCTCGGCCAATGTTTTCATAGGGCAGTGCAACCGCCAGAGCTCATTTAGTGGGGGAGGCGAGCAAGCAATCGAGGCGGAATGGCGAAGAGCTGGTTACCCATGTCGCTCCTCTTTATGGGGGTTTTCTCACTGTACTGCGCCGCGTCAGCTGATCACAGCGGTGTCAAGAAAATGAAGATGCAATTTGCCACGGGCCCGCTACTTAAATTCCAAATTTGGTGAGTAAACTCTCTCAGAGAAACGCCGTGCTTTTAGCGTGTAGTTTAGCTAACCTAGCTAGAAGCTATTTTGGTTAGCTCGTTTTGTTGCTATAGAGTAGCTCTGACGGGGAAACGTCAACGGCCTGCTTCAAACGAATTTGAGCATTTGCTGAATTTGTATCTGATTTTATTTTTAGGAGCATAGATTCACAGAGTATGCACCATTCCCAAACCATGTAGCCATTTACTGTTGATAGACAGTAGATTGTTAATCGGTAAAAAAAAATGCGCCCCGCCGGGCCGGCCCCTGAGAATTTAAACCAAATGCTCCAAAGTAGCCTACGAAAGAATTACATTTTATGTCGCTCCATACGCATGATGAGGAACCTTGAAATTACATTATCCTGTTATGGAAGGAAACACTTGATTTGATCTTGGATTTATGTAGAACGTCCATCAAGATTCTGTGAATTAGCTGTTTAGTTATTTACCAATCAAATTGCTTTACCGGAATTGAAGACGCCATTAGATTAGTAATGAAGCAAACGTGAGTAGACACATTCAAATAAAGTAAACATCCGGGCCTTTTCCGGTGCTTTAGTGGCGCATATTAAACAACATTCCCGGTTGCGAGAACGGCTAATGGCATATCTTTGTTATTGAATAACGTTTGTAGGTGAAGGGTTGAAGATGTGATGCTCGTGCTACTTCCCCTGTCAATTGGATAACTAATCCCGATTTGCTTGCCATGCTGGTTGAACGGTTGGATTACCGTGTAGCGCTCATAACCGTGGAATGGAATTATCTGACCTAGGTGGGTGTACTGATGTGTCCAGGGTCAATCCCGCGAGAGCCTATTGTTCCGTTTTTGGTTTATTGTCATTAAACCTCTGTTCAGACCGCTCAGTGTGCGTGACAGGAATGTTGCCCCATGCCTCCTTGCAGAAAGGAAACGTCACTGTGTAACCTGGAGACCTGTGGAGCTACCATGTGTTTTTTGGGTTGTTTGTGACCAACTGTGGAATCTAGCCTTGCCCCTGAGGACTGGGGGGGGGGGGGGGTGTGAGTGTATTTGAGATGTGTGTGTGTGTGTGAGAAGGTCCCCTGCTCCACTGACTTGCCCCCTGTCCCCTGCCCCCTGTCCCCTGTCCCCTGCAGCATCTCCTGAGGGTACAAGCGGGTGTTTGAGGAGTACACGCAGGCCCTGTACCAGCGCTACCCAGACATCCGCATCGAAGGAGAGAACTACCTTCCTCTCCCCCTCTACAGGTGAGAACTACCTTCCTCTCCCCCTCTACAGGTGAGAACTACCTTCCTCACAACACCTTGTATCAGTCTAGTCTCACACACACACACTTGGAGACAGCAGTATAGACACACACACACACACACACACACACTCTCCCCTGCTCCTCCCTGGTGTGTGTGTATTCCAGCTGGGAGGGTTTTCGGTACTTCCTGTATTTCATACAGCAACAGTCCACCTCAAACACTGGAGGGCACATCCTCTCATAGAAAGTTATTGAACTGCTTAGTGAAGTGGTCAGCTGGTCTGGACATGTTAACAGCCCTCCCACTGTCTCCCTCCAGACACGTCGCTTCCTTCCTGTCTGTGTTCAAGCTGGCTGTGATTGGCCTGATCCTGGTGGGAAAGGACCCCTTCACCCTGCTGGGCATGCAGGCCCCTGCCGTCTGGGTCTGGGGCCAGGAGAACAAGGTAAGGGGCCACAGGCCTGGATGGGGCTGGAAGATACACATGGTTGTTACCCTTGGGATGTCATTAACACCTTTGTCCCTTGGCTGTCTATGTCGGTGTCCATGGTAACAGCAGCTGAGTGTGGGGAAGGGTACCTGTACATAAGGGCGTAGGAGTCCCAGCTCTCTCTCTTACACACACACACACACACACACACACACACACACACACACACACACACACACACACACACACACACACACACACACACACACACACACACACACACACACACACACACACACACACCCTCCCTGAGCTCCAGTGTTGCTGCTGTTTGTAAGCATTAACATTGAGGCTCCACATTCCAGCCATTTGCTCTGGACTGAGTGTGCTCACTGTAGGCCTGGTCTGAGCATGCTCAGTGGAGCTCAGCCAGGAAACCACGGTGTTTACAAATGTGCCTGTGTTTGAAATGGTATTCACTACGTTGTGGTCCTTGTGTTTCAGATCTATGCCTGTATGATGGTGTTCTTCCTCAGTAATCTGATAGAGAACCAGTGCATGTCCACGGGGGCGTTTGAGATCACACTGAACGGTAGGAACCAGCCATGATGCCTTCCATGATCCACTTCCTGTCTGCTAGCGTTGGGGTCATGTTCTACTTCCTGTCTTATACACCCTGTCATTACTGGAGGAAGTGTCCTCACTGTGTGTGTGTGTGTGTGTGTGCGCGCAGACGTGCCGGTGTGGTCCAAACTGGAGTCTGGTCACCTGCCCTCCATGCAGCAGCTGGTCCAGATCCTGGAGAACGAGATGAAGATGAACGTTCCTATGGATACGCTGGCACACCCGCGCTCCTAACCCCTCCTCCTCTCCCCGGGCCAGCCTGACACCCCTCCATGTAAGTCCTCCTCCTCCT
Source organism: Hypomesus nipponensis (assembly GCF_054491055.1). Taxonomy (NCBI): domain Eukaryota; kingdom Metazoa; phylum Chordata; class Actinopteri; order Osmeriformes; family Osmeridae; genus Hypomesus; species Hypomesus nipponensis. The sequence goes on along the minus strand of NC_140370.1, from coordinate 18,300,557 downwards.
CCTTCCCCTCTTATCTACTCCTCTCTACTTCCCCCCCCCTCTCCTTCTGCTCTCTCTTTCCCCCCTCCATCTTCTGACAGAGTTTACCTAGAACAAGCATATTGGACTAGACATGTAATCTAATTTACATCTAATGTTCTCTCTTTCCCCCTCCTGCCCCCTCTCCTTCCCTCTCCAGGTGTGAGGTGTGTGTGTGTCTTGCAGGGCAGTGAGGTGATGTTCATGAAGGTCTGAGCTGAAGGCAGGAAGACTGCTAGCCCAGACTGGACGCCCTCATCACTCCTCGCCACGCCCCTTAGAGACGCCACACCCCTCACCCGGACCAGGGTGCTTGGCAACCGCGGCGGCCATCTTGTCGTTCTATTCTACTACTGCAGATTGTTCATCCAGTTGCAATAAACACAGGACCCCGTTCCAAACTCCACTACACCCTGTATACTTGTCCTGGTTGGAGGACATTCCTCAGACCCCCAGAAAGATGCGGGGCGTAGGGCCCAGGGTTGTGTTTAGAACGGGGCCAGACTGATGTTGAGACGGGGGTTGGTTCCTTCCGAGACTGCCTCCATCTGAGCTGATCCATGTTCTCACCCCACAGAGCCTGTGTCTAGTTTAACTGTTCCTTGTCTTAATTTAACCTTAATCCTCATCATATAGAGCTATGTCCTGCATCATCTGATAAGTCTAAATCTAAAAATCCTGTTCTAATTTCATTACTGAATTTAATGTAATTTTTATATTTGTTTTGAGTAGCTTGAAGTGGTGGTTTAAAACGAGTAATAAAAAGGAGTAAATCTTATAACAGTTTTGTTGTTTGTTTATAAAGTTACTCTTGTTTTTCCATTTGAGCTGTTGGGTCTAAACCTGGCTAGCTATTTTAGTGGTTGGCGACATCAGCAGATAAAGTAGCAGTAAGTAGCACTACATCAGTAGTAAAGGCTAGCTTCATCATTTGCTTAGCTAGGTGAGAAGGCTAGCAAGCTCAGTATCTAGCATTAGTTAGTATACTAGCTAGCAGCCATCTGTTCATCTCTTCTACTTTAGCTCCATGGATTGTATTAGAAAGGCTAGTTTAGCCTCCGGATCCTGGTCCTTGCCCAGGGCAGGCCAGGTGAAGCCTCCATCATCTGAGATGTTCAAAGAGGATTAGGCCAGATTGGTTAATCCCTCAGTCTCCGACAGCAGCAAAGCTTTGATGTCATTGTGTTCTGGTCTGAGCCTTCTGTTGCTCATTCAGTCATGAACATTGAGACTGGTGAAGGTTAGCACAGTACCACTCTCTGGCGTTACTTTATTAATGTACATAGTTTCATGAATATGACAATTTCAAGGCCCATTGGTGGAAAACTTTGGTTTGACTTGTTCAAAACAAAGTCAACAGCTGTCACAAACTAACAAACACAAGGAGACCGATCCATATCAGTAATAAATAAAGTAGTAGTAGTTTGTTAGTAATTGTGTAAACCTGTGTTTCACGATCATTCATATATTTTGTTGCTATTTAGATTCTGTTGCTATAGGTGAAGAGTGGCCTCTACTTCTATGAAACACACGCACTCTCTCTCTCTCACACACACACACGCTCAGAGGAGGTCCTGTAGGCAGGTGTGGATGAAGGCCCTGTCTCTGTGGCTCAGAGTGCAGCTTCTCTACAGGAGCCTGTGTACCAGGGGCCCGAGGCTGGGGGCCCAGCAGGGCCGGGGGCTGAAGGGGGTCTGCAGGCACCGCTGAAGACGCTGAAGACCCAGATGGACCCCAACCCTCCCGGCCAATAGGAGAAGCTCCTCCCTGGATGTGGGTGGGCTGTGTGGAGGCCCCGCCCCCCTGGGCTCTGGAAGCTGGAGGTATGGCCATAATCATAAAGACTTGATATGTTTCAAAGTCAAACTCAAAGACTATATGTTTGTAGTTTGTGTGCGTGTGTGAGCTGGGTCCAGGCTGACCTTCCCCCCAAGGAGAAGCGTCGCCTGGTAGCCCCGAGACAGGAAACGGAGGCAGAGCTGCTTGTTTCCCAGCACACGGAGCCCCAGGCTGGGGTTGAGGGACAGGAACAGGGGCCTCATGGAGACCAGGGGGCCAAAGCCTGGGGGACCAGGGCCCGGGGGACCCCATGACCAGCGCCTCAGTCTGGAGCCTGTCTCACTCACACACTCATCTCAAGACATGCCAAGGCTCAGCCTGATACACGTACACAGGTACACACACACACACACAGGTACACACAGGCACACACACACACAGGTACACACACACACAGCAGATACCACAATCTTCATGAGGAAATCGTCTCTAGGAACCTCTTGCTGTTCTATCCATCGGACGGACAACCAATCACCTACCAGACACTGCCGTTACTGTGGTAACAAGTGGCCCTGCCGTCAGAGTGGAACAGGGCCCTGATTGGCTGCTGGTTGGGGGTGTGGTCATCGTAGACTAGGCACACCCTCCGTACTCCATCAACCAGTAGGATCAGGGCCAGCAGGCCGGAGGGGTAGCTGCCGTTGCCGTGGTGATAAGGATGGACACGGCTATCAAGAGTGACACTCACACACTCATATACACACACTCATATACACACACACCTATACACACACATCCATTCACACACATCCACACACACACACCTTCACCCATTGACCCCTCCCTGACAGGCTGTGAGAAGAGAGGGATACAGGATCTGGGCGGAGCCGTCAGGGAAGCTGTGAGGAACAGCCTCCCGCTATGGTAGGACCTCTGCACCACCGCTGCCCCAACCTGCACACACACCATCAGACCACCGCTGCCCCAACCTGCACACACACCATTAGACCACCGCTGTATATATATATATATATATATATATATATATATGTATGTATATATGTACATAGACGTCCTGAAGAAAGAGGAGTGAAGGCTGCAGCACCTGAAGGCCACCAGGTTAGGAGAGGCCGAACTGGGAGTTCTGCTGGTCCAGACCAGGACCAGGGTCCAGACCAGGACCAGGGTCCAGACCAGGACCAGGGGGGGGGGAGAGGGGGAGAGAGAGAGGGGGAGAGGGGGAGGGGGAGAGAGAGAGAGGGGGAGGGGGAGAGAGGGGGAGGGGGGAGGGGGAGAGAGGGCGAGGGAGAGAGAGGGGGAGAGAGAGAGAGAGAGGGGGAGAGAGGGCGAGGGGGAGAGAGGGCGAGGGAGAGAGAAGGGGGGGATCAAATAGATAGGAGATGAATGAAAAACAGGGCACCCAGTGATAATTTAATCATGGACCTCATCAAGCCTTACCTGCCCTCCACCTCCACCATCCTCACTTCCACCATCCTCACCTGAGGCTGCTCCAGGCCCATCAGGTCCAGGGGGGGCTGGGCCTCCTCCCCGCAGGCCTCACACAGCACCAGAGGCTCTGGAGGCTGTGGACACACACTGGTCAGAGTTCACGAGCGGTCTGTATTTACCAGACACATCATTAAGTAACCACATCTCAGGTGCAGGGGATGCTGGGTAAAGTAGTTTACCTGAGACGGGAGGGAGCAGGGGATGCTGGGTAAAGTAGTTTACCTGAGACGGGAGGGAGCAGGGGATGCTGGGTAATGTAGTCTCCCTCTTGTACCTCAAGACCCCTGGCCTTCCAGAACAAGGTGCTGGCCTGCTTCTGCCTGAGTCCAGATCTCCTATTGGCTGCTCCTGCCTGAGTCCAGATCTCCTATTGGCTGCTCCCTTGCTCCTGCCTGAGTCCAGATCTCCTATTGGCTGCTCCCCTGTGCAGAGCATGACATCCTCTTCTGCCCGCCACCTTGAAGCGAGGACAGCTTCGTACTCCATGGCAACGCCTCTGAGAGTGACAGATTTAGACTCACACACACACACATACACACACACACACTGACCCACATACACACACATACACTAGCACATACACACACACACACACTTACCCACAGACACCTAACCCTACTGTGTTGGGCCCCCCTAGACAGCCAGACTGTGGCTTCAACAGGAGGTGAGGAGTGACAGAACCCCTGTCTCTCCTGCTGTTGACAGTAACCATAGAGACGGCTCTGGTTGTCCAGGGCTACCTGGTCTACTGTACCTGGTCTGTTTGCCAATCTCAGTATGACAGGTAACCAACACAAATCTGGACAGTGACTTCCTAGTAAATCACTTCTTCCTTCCAGTTTAACGGCAGATTGCTACCATCAATAAGAGTGGGAGAGGAGATTGCCACCTACTGTTTGGGAGTGTGTGGTGCATTGGCAAGTCAACAGACATTGTTTTTATAACTTGATTTGTGGTCTAAGGTAGATGGATGTTACCCGCTAGATCCAATAGCCTTACTAATGAGCTAATCTACCCTAAACTCACGTATGTTCTAACAGAACAATCTGGAACTGAATCCGGAATGGGAACAAACACATGAATGGAAAAATAAGAATTGACCAAAGGTGAAAAAACAGCTCGGCAAACTACGGAGATAATTGTTTGAATAATCTTTTCAATCTCAAAATGTAGTCATTTTAACATAAATTTAGTCAAAATGTTTGACACAGTTCATCTGGCCTATAAACTGTTACCATACTTTCGTTTTCAACAGGTATGTCCGCCTTAAACCTCGGTAATATTTTCAGCTGGGGAACAAGTGACGACTGAAACGTGATAGGTCGTTTGTTCTAAGGTCGAGATGAGAGGCGAGGTAATACAGGCATACACACGAGTTTAAGGGGAATAGTAGTAGCCTATATCTAAATTATAATTATCCTTCCTAATGGATGGTTTTTTAAGAAAGACAGGTTTAATCTTTATCAACTTCTTTATAATAGTCTTTCCGCTGCCGATCGGAAAAGGTGAGTTTGAGCAAAAGGCTAACTGGTAGAAAACTGGATTTCGGAGAAAATGAAAGCAATGAATTAAAAAAAAAAAAATTTCCGTCCAATTTAACCCACATAATGTATTCGTATTCAACGGGTTTTTACGACCTCGAAGTGTGATTGTCTGAGCCGTGGTATAAAGCCATTGATAAAACCATAGAGTTAGTGCTATAGCCTATAGGCTATATAGGCTACTGCATGCACCAAGCTACCAAAGCAAATTCCATGTCGTGTAAACGACATAGCCAATTGGCTATTAAAATATATTCTAATTTCCCAGTTCTAGAGATTATAATGCGCATTTACATTAGACAATAAGATCATGTTGAATTGAAATAGCCTACAATTTCCTGCATTTCTATTGAAAATAAAATAGGTCGATCAATTGTGTATTGTCTTGTATCGTCTGTTTGTAAACTAAGCAGCATTTCCACCTCCAAAACTTTGAAACAAGTTGATTTAACCTGCTGTATTTGGCTTTACACCAAGTTAACATTTCGCTTGCTCTAACTTTTTACATGTTCCCGTTAAGGCCTATCAAGGTTTTTTTTATATCCCGATGATGTAACCGTTGTACAAAATAAATAAAATGTATCAGATGGTGTGATATCAGAACTACTATTTGGCGTTTATGATGATTAATTATGTCGATGTAAAATTGTGTTGTTTTAGTCAATTTAGACATTGTCCAAAATCTGTTACCTTGCTTTAATTAGTTTAGGGTCAGTCTAAATTAATTTGGAAACTTTCTTCGCCATAGATGACACTATCAAGGAGAAGGAGTCCAGCCTGGAGTACTCATACACTCGCTTTAACTCCTCATACTACGAGGTGGTGGCGCGGCTGGATGAGGAAGTGGTGGACTTCTACAGCACTGTTACCAAGTTACACATGCCCAAGAAGAAATGGAACGAAGAACCGCGTAGCTTTTCTCATACACAGTGGGAGGACAGCATTCCTGGTCGAATGCTCATCGATAAGGAGTGGTTTCCACGTTTTGCTAAAGTAATAGGAGAACACATGATTTCCAGCGGGGATGGTGAGTGGATTCAAATCACCCAAGAAGACTGACACTGTCATTGGTGGTCTTGTTCATGACTGAGTTTCTCTCTCTCTCCCTCCCTCTCTCTCTCTCTCTCTCTCCCCCCCCCCCCTCTCTCTCCCTCTCTCTCTCTCAATTCAATTCAATTCAATTGGCTTTATTGGCATTAAGAAACAAATGTTCATATTGCCAAAGCAACACTGGAACCACAGAACACAATATTAAAACACAAAACAATATTCATATCGTTACAATTGATGTCAGTATACTATTGATGTTACCGGATAATACAATATCAATCAAACATGACAAATTCAATTGAATTGAAAGATTAAAGGAAACTTTACCATAACCTTAAGTACCTTATTATATATACATATATACACATACACGTCAGTCACACATGGTATATGTTGTGCTTGTGCTTTGTGTGTGTGCATTGTGTGTCCAGGTCACTCACTGTCTCTCAGGTTGTGGCATACTGATACATACTGGGCAGCAAGGTATGCTCTGTCTCCTTCTCCTAGGAGTATTTTTACCTTTGAGAGGTCACCAAGACCTTTGAAATCTGAGGTTACAGAGTGGAATTTGTTCCAGTAACCATTTCTTACATCACTGAATGTTTCACATTGTAGGAGGAAGTGCACCTCTGTCTCAACCTCACCTGTCGAACAGTGACCACATATTCTGTTTTCTTTTGGTTGCCATGATTTTTGGTGACGTCCTGTTTCAATTGCCAATTGGTGGTCACTGAGCCTGTACTTGGTTAGGATCTGTCTCTGCTTTCTATCTCTGACAGTAGAAAGATATTCTGCCAATTTATAATCTCTTTCTAAGGCCAGATAACATTCTAATCTACTTTGGCTTTTAGTTTCTTCTTTCCAATGTTCCAGGTAGTTTTTTTTTACATTGTGTTATAATTTGGTTGACTCTGATTGGTGTCTGGAAAGCAGTGTTGGTGTGAGACTGGTCAGGGTGTGTCTGAGTGGGGGCAGTTAGTCTCAGCACCAACTGACATAGGGGACTCTTATCTGGGTTCAGTTCTTGGGTTTGGAGGGCTTTGGAATGGAGGGTGTCTAGAGGGCTGGATTTAAGGTGATTGAAGAAATTTAGTGCTCTCTTTTGGATATTAATTATCAATGGGTATCTGCCTAATTCTGCTCTACATGCATTTGTTGGCGTCTTTCTGTGAACATGTAAGATGTATCTGCAGAATTCTGCATGTAGAGATTCTGTTGGGTGTTTGTCCCAGCGGGTATAGCTATGATGACTGAGTGGACCCCATACTTCACTACCATACAGCGCAATGGGCTGGATTACACTATCAAATATTTTAAGCCAGATTTTAATTGGAACTTGCAAATTATAAAATTTTCTTCTAATTGCATTTAGGGCTCTTCGAGCTTTTTCTTTTAGTGCATTCACTGCCATGTTGAAACTCCCTGATGCTGTTATGGTTAAACCAAGATAGTTATAACTCATAGCGTGTTCAATTACATGATTACTTATAATAAACTGGTATTTCTCTTCCTGGCATCTGGGGCGTTTTTGAAATATCATGATATTAGTTTTCTTCATATTTATTGCAAGGGCCCAGTTTTGACAGTATTTTTCAACAATGTCCAGCTGTTGTTGTAGTCCTCGTTCGGTGGGAGACAGTAGGACAAGGTCGTCAGCATAAAACAGAGACTTCACCTCTCTGTCTAGGAGGGAGAGGCCAGGAGCAGTACATTGATCTAGCTTAACAGCAAGTTCATTTATATATATATTAAACAAAGTTGGACTTAAATTAAAAATCTCTCTCTCTCTCCCCCCCTCTCTCCCCCCCCCCTCTCTCTCTCTCTCTCTCTCTCTCTCTCTCTCTCTCTCTCTCTCTCTCTCTCTCTCTCTCTCTCTCTCTCTCTCTCTCTCTCTCTCTCCCCCCTCACTCTCTCTCCCTCTCTCCCTCTCCCTCTCTCTCTCTCTCTCTCTCTCTCTCTCTCTCTCTCCCCCCCCCCTCTCTCTCTCTCTCTCTCTCTCTCCCCCCTCTCTCTCTCCCCCCCCCTCTCTCTCTCTCTCTCTCTCTCTCTCTCTCTCTCTCTCTCTCTCTCCCCCCCCTCTCTCTCTCTCTCTCTCTCTCTCTCTCTCCCCCCCCCTCTCTCTCTCTCTCCCTCTCTCCCTCCCTCCCTCTCTCTCTCTCTCTCTCTCTCTCTGTCTCTCTCTCTCCCTCCCTCTCCCTGTGTGTTGTAGGAGATGCGACGGTGCAGATGAGGCTTGGCTGCAGCTCTCAGGGAGGGTCTGAACCGCGCAGCTTCGCTGAGCTGGCCTACAGAGGAGAGAGTCTCCTGTCTTACAGGCAGAAGCCAGTGGCTCCCTGGGTTCTGAGTCCAGGGAGGGAGGGGCCTGACAGGCCGTGGCCGGAGGCGGAGTCTGTTCAACAGGACTTCAACAATGTGAACGGATCATGGCAAAAACCAGCAAATGACAAAATTGCTGAATTCTTAAACAAAACATGTTTTTTGAATCTCGATCTGTTCTCAAAGTATGAAAAAGTAAATAAATGTAAGTATGTAAGTGTCTGTAAGTACTATCATCCTAATCACCATCCCAATGACGACTTTGTTTAACTGCTCAGTTAAATCTGTTTTGGATTGCAGCTAAAAATCCTCGTATCGAACCACGGGGCCATCTTGGTCCGGGGCAGAGTAACCTGTCCTGCCTGGTCACTGGGTTCTACCCACGTTCTACCGACATTAGCATGCGGTGGTTCAAGGACGGCGTCCGTCTGGTCGAGGGCATCTGGTCCACTGGGGTTCGGCCCAGCGCGAACCACACCTACCAGATCCGGACAGGCCTGGTCACGGACACAGATGACACAGTCTACCACTGTGAGGTGGACTACCCTGATATGATCAGAACCACGAACCACACATGGACACCAGGTATTACTGGGGTCTTGTGTCAACATGAACAACTGAAAATATCTAAAAATGTTTACAAAAATCACATATGGATGATGATTCTAAGAATTGAACAGAATTGCGTTCCTTATCTTGTCTTGTCTGTTCTTACAGAACCTAAGAACTCAAGAACTTACTGGCATCTATTGGTGGTATTGCTAGTTGCTGCAGTCTTCCTTACTCTGGTGGTGGTGTATTGTGTCAGGAAGAGGGTACCAGAAGGTGAGCGTACACTGTGTGTTTTCCTTGAGATGACTTGCAGATTCTGACTTCCTGCACATGATTAACTCATGATTCCTCTTCTCCAGGGGGTCCAGACCAGTGTATGACAGGTGTGTTATATTTATATTATTATTAAATGAGTCATTCTGATCATTTCTTCCATCCTCCATATCTGTGCTGAAAGCTTCTGAGTTAGATTGTAGATGTGACATTTATACTTGTGGGAAAGGACCAGGCTGAGCAGCATGACGTTCCTTTAGTTTCCCTCAACACACACATAGTTCAAGGAGAACTGTAAAGGTTATAAATAATAATTGAAATAAAAAAAATACAAAACCTAAATAAAATATAAATGTAGTACTATAGAAGGAAAGCAAACCTAAACAACTGGAGTTTATCACCAGACTGTACATTCTTAACATTGTGATTGTTGTCCAAACTCTTTTCTAAGTCATGGTACAGGAGGACCCGGGCCCGGATGACATCCTTCGGAAAGACACAAGTGACACTGGAAGTGACAACAGTAAGACAACATTGTGTTTGAAACAAACTGTAAAATCTAACATTTTATAGAGCACCCCCACAACCTTGACTGTACCATAAACACAGTTGGTTCTAGCATGTATATACTGACTCTGATTTGGATTTGTAGCCGGAAGGGATGAGGCCTATGGAAGTGGAGACAGCTGTGGTGAGTCAAATGTTGAACCCCTGTGTTGGTGTTCAACATTAGTTTGCCGAACTGTTAATATTACTCAGATATTCATATAATATAATTACTATGTAATACTATAATAATAATTATAACATAATACTATATAATACTTAGTATAATATATATATTATAATATACTAAAAATAAATAATTACACTCTGCTCTGCTCTACACCTCTGATCTGCTCTAAGCCACAGTGCTCTGCTCTTAGCTACTGTACTCTACGGTAGTTACATGTCTTGTTGTCATGGTGTCTACCTCCAGACGTATCCACAGAGGAACTGGCTCTTCTCAGCCGCCCCAGAGCAGAGCAGCAGACTGGCCCTCCAGCTTCCAGCCTCCCTCCAGCCTCCCTCTAACCTCCGAGGCTCCCTCCAGACTCCCTCCAGACTCCAGCCTCCCTCCAGAATCCCGCCTCCCTCCAGACTCCAGCCCGGTGACCTGACCACCTTCCCCTCCTCAGTCCAGCAGAGGGCAGCAGAGATCAGAACCAGAATCAAAGGGGATTTATTCGCCATGAAAGTTTGCACAGACAAGGAATTTGCTTTGGCAGGAAGGTGCATACAGTAAACATATAGGAATCTTAAATTTAAATATGTGGTCTAACTATACTAAGGATACATAAACTAATAGAGCTGATCAGAACTTGAGCAGAGATGTTATTGTTACACAGTATATGGTTAAACACAGACAACTTTGACCACTTAAATAATGAACACTTTTGAGGCATGTTCCATTGGTATTGGTTTATGTATCGGTTAATAATCTATTTTTAAAACTATTATGGACCGTGTTCGCCCTGACCCAACTCATCTGTAAAGTCCATTCAAATCAGCCTTGGAACTTCAGTATCACTTTTTGGAGTGCACTTAACGGAACTGGACCTGACAACTACATGCACTATTTGTAAATATTTGGAGAATATTTGTCAGTCTTTTGGGTGTAAATAGAGTTTTGTATGTCAACTTACATTTCATCATTCCACAAACACTTATCATGTCAGATAGTGAAGTGGATTCATTCATCAACATTCTCTCTCTCTCTCAGGGGAAGAACTCACTCCTCTTTCTCTCCTTCTTTTCCTCCTTTAACACCAGCCTGCGTCTTACATTTACATTTACATTTATTCATTTAGCAGACGCTTTTATCCAAAGCGACTTCCAAGAGAGAGCTTTACAAAAGAGCATAGGTCACTGAACATAACAACGAGATAGTCCCAAACATTGCAAGCAGCCAAAACATGAAGCATACATTGTGAAAAAGCTAAACAAGTGCCAAAAGGGAAGACCCATAAGAGCATGTAGTTATACAAGTTACAAATAAACAACATGAACCACAAAAGTGCAGGACTGTACCTGTAAAAGAACAATCAACAGTAAAATATTACACAGCAAGTACAAGACTTAACTTCGTTATATCTAACCTACAATAGCAACAAGTCACTCAATAAGAGTCGTAGTGATCCTGGAGGAGACTAACAAATCCAGCCAAGCATTCTTAAGTGCCGTTGTACTCCCGGAACAAGTGCGTCTTGAGCCTTTTCTTGAAGGTGGGGAGACAGTCAGTGTCCCTGATGGAGGTGGGGAGCTGGTTCCACCATTGGGGCGCCAGGCAGGAGAAGAGCTTGTGTTGGGACCGGGCAGTCTTGAGCGGTGGGACCACCAGGCGGTTGTCTGAAGAAGACCGTAGGTGACGGGTGGGGGTGTAAGGTTGCAGGAGAGACTTGATGTAGATGGGTGCAGTCCCGTTCACTGCTCGGAAGGTCAGTACCAGGGTCTTGAATCTGATACGGGCGTTGATGGGTAGCCAGTGGAGGGAGATGAGGAGCGGGGTAACATGGGAGTGTCTGGGTAGATTGTAGACCAGGCGGGCCGCTGCATTCTGAATCCTCTGAAGAGGGCGGGTTGCACATGCTGGGAGACCAGCGAGCAGCGAGTTGCAGTAGTCCAACTTGGAGAGGACCAGTGCTTGGACTAGCAGCTGGGTGGAGTGCTCAGACAGGTATCTCCTGATCTTTCGGATGTTGTAGAGGGTGAATCTACAAGACCGGGAGACTGCGGCGATGTGGGCCGTGAAGGAGAGCTCGTCATCCATTGTAACCCCAAGGTTCCTGGCAGAGGATGAGGAGGTCACCGTCGCAGATCCCAGGGTGATTGACAGGTCGTGGGAGATGGAGGGTTTAGCCGGGATGATGAGAAGTTCTGTTTTGGCGAGGTTCAGCTGGAGGTGGTGCTCGGTCATCCAGGCGGAGATGTCTGCGAGGCAGGCCTCAATCCTAGCAGAGATCCCCGGATCGGTCGGGGGGAACGACAGGTACAGCTGGGTGTCGTCAGCGTAGCAGTGGTAGGAGAAGCCATGGGAGGTGATGATTGGTCCAAGTGAGGTGGTGTACAGAGAGAAGAGGAGGGGTCCAAGGACGGAGCCCTGTGGGACACCGGTGGAGAGCTGGCGGGGGTCTGACAGTTTGCCTCCCCAGGAGACCTGGTAGGATCTTCCCGAGAGGTAGGATGAGATCCACTGGAGTGCAGTGCCAGTGATGCCCATCTCTCCAAGTCTGTAGAGCAGGATCTGGTGGTTAACCGTGTCAAACGCTGCAGAAAGGTCCAGCAGAATGATGACGGATGACCTCGAAGCCGCTCTGGCAGACTGGAGGGCAGTGGTGACTGAAAGGAGGGCAGTCTCTGTGGAGTGGCCGGTCTTGAAGCCCGATTGGTTGGGGTCAAGCAGGTTGTTCTGAGAGAGAAAGTTAGACAGTTGGTTAGATACAGCACGTTCAATTGTTTTAGAAAAGAAGGGTAGCAGTGATACCGGTCTGTAGTTCTGGAGGACGGCAGGGTTAAGGGAGGGTTTTTTGAGTAGAGGAACAACTCTGGCCTGTTTGAAGGCAGAGGGGAAGGTGCCAGAGGTAAGAGAGGAGTTTAGGACATGGAGCAGAAAAGTTATGATAGAGGGGGAGATAGTTTGAAAGAGAGGGGAGGGAACAGGATCAAGGGGGCAGGAGGTGGGGCGATGAGAGAGAATGAGGTCAGAGAGCTCTGACTCGGACAGGGGAGAGAAAGAGTTTAGACATTTAGTTTGGTCAGTCGTGAAAGGTGAGGGGGTAGGAAAGGTGGGTTTAGGGAACCGACTGCTAATGTCGGAGACTTTTTCCTCAAAGAAGGAGGAGAAGTCGTCTGCTGTCAGAGTGGAGGGGGGGGTGGGGGAGGTGGGTTAAGAAGGGTGGAGAAGGTAGAGAAAAGTTTGTGGGGGTTAGAAGCAGAGTTAATTTTGTTAAGAAAGTAGAGGGTTTTAGCACCAGTTATGTGAGAAGAGAAGGATTTAAGGAGGGAGTGATACTTATCAAGGTCCAGACCGTCTTTGGACTTGCGCCATCTCCTCTCAGCTGCTCGAAGGGTGGACCGCTTTTCACGAATAACATCCGTAAGCCACGGGCAGGAGGGAGAAGATCGTGCAGGCCTGGTTGACAGGGGACAGAGAGAGTCAAGTGATGCAGTTAACGTGGTTAAAAGGGTGTCGGTGGCAGTGTTAGTGGGGTAGGACGAGAACTCGTCAATGGGAGGGATGGAGGATGTTACAACAGAGGAGAAATGGGAGGGGGATAGGGAGCGGAGGTTGCGCCGGAAAGTTACGAGGGGAGGGGAGGTAGGAGGAGTTGGAGGGAGAGAGACAGAGAATTTGATAAAGTAGTGATCAGATATGTGCAGTGGGGTTACAGAGGTTAAGTCAGTGATACAGTTACGTGTCAGGACGAGGTCTAGCTGTTTGCCTGCCTTGTGGGTCGCCGGTGTGCTCAGCAGCGTCAAATCAAAGGCAGTCAGGAGGGACAAGAAGTCAGCAGCCTGCGTTCCTTGGAGGTGGATGTTGAAGTCCCCAAGGACTATCAGGGGGGTCTTTCCAGTTTCTTCCCCTTTCTCTCTTAACACTTTCACCCAGTGGTGGAACCAGCTCCCCACCTCCATCAGAGACACAGACTGTCTCTTCACCTTCAAGAGAAGGCTCAAGACGCACTTGTTCCGGGAGTACAATGGTACTTAGGAATGGTTTGCTGAACCCAATGCTAGTTTCCTCGAAGATCACAATGACTCTTGCTTAGAGACTGTTGCTCTTGTTGGTTAGTGCAGGTTGTTCACAATGTGTGCTTCTTGTTTTGGCTACCCGCAATGCTTTGGGGCTATCTTGTTGTTATTATCAGTGACCTATGCACTTTGTAAAGCTCTCTCTTGGAAGTCACTTTGGATAAAAGTGTCTGCTAAATGAATAAATGTAATGTGAATCTCTGTCTGTCTCCCTCCACCCCACTCTCTCTCTTTCCATCATACATCTCTCTCTCTCCATCTCTCTCCCTCTCTTCACCCTCCATCATACATCTCTCTCTCTCCATCTCTCTCCCTCTCTTCACCCTCCATCATACATCTCTCTCTCTCCATCTCTCTCCCTCTCTTCACCCTCCATCATACATCTCTCTCTCTCCATCTCTCTCCCTCTCTTCACCCTCCATCATACATCTCTCTCTCTCCATCTCTCTCCCTCTCTTCACCCTCCATCATACATCTCTCTCTCTCCATCTCTCTCCCTCTCTTCACCCTCCATCATACATCTCTCTCTATCCATCTCTCTCCCTCTCTTCACCCTCCATCATACATCTCTCTCTCTCCATCTCTCTCCCTCTCTTCACCCTCCATCATACATCTCTCTCTCTCCAGTTCTCAAGGTTCTTTCATCTGGATGTTTCGTTTGATCACAAGCCGTTGTAAGAAGAAAAGACAGGGATGGAGAGAGAGAGGGATGGAGAGAGAGGGAGGGATGGAGAGAGAGGGAGGGATGGAGAGAGGGAGGGATGGAGAGAGAGAGGGATGGAGAGAGAGGAAGGGATGTAGAGAGAGAGGGGATGTAGAAAGAGGGAGGAATGTAGAGAGAGATGGATGGAGAGAGGAGAAGGATGTACTGTTTAGAGAGGGATGGAGAGAGAGGGAGGGATGTAGAGAGAGAGAGGGGATGTAGAAAGAGGGAGGAATGTAGAGAGAGATGGATGGAGAGAGGAGAAGGATGTACTGTTTAGAGAGGGATGGAGAGAGAGGGAGGGGATGTAGGGGGGATGTGCTCCACCCTCTCCTCCTCTCCTACTGTCCTCTCCTCCTCTCCTACTGTCCTCTCCTACTGTCCTCTCCTCCTATCCTACTGTCCTCTCCTCCTCTCCTACTGTCCTCTCCTCCTATCCTACTGTCCTCTCCTCCTCTCCTACTGTCCTCTCCTCCTCTCCTACTGTCCTCTCCTCCTCTCCTACTGTCCTCTCCTCCTATCCTACTGTCCTCTCCTCCTATCCTAC
This sequence comes from Hypomesus nipponensis, assembly GCF_054491055.1. Taxonomy (NCBI): domain Eukaryota; kingdom Metazoa; phylum Chordata; class Actinopteri; order Osmeriformes; family Osmeridae; genus Hypomesus; species Hypomesus nipponensis. The sequence goes on along the minus strand of NC_140370.1, from coordinate 18,285,478 downwards.
TGTCCTCTCCTCCTATCCTACTGTCCTCTCCTCCTCTCCTACTGTCCTCTCCTCCTCTCCTACTGTCCTCTCCTCCTCTCCTACTGTCCTCTCCTACTGTCCTCTCCTCCTATCCTACTGTCCTCTCCTCCTCTCCTACTGTCCTCTCCTCCTCTCCTACTGTCCTCTCCTCCTATCCTACTGTCCTCTCCTCCTCTCCTACTGTCCTCTCCTCCTCTCCTACTGTCCTCTCCTCCTATCCTACTGTCCTCTCCTCCTCTCCTACTGTCCTCTCCTCCTCTCCTACTGTCCTCTCCTCCTCTCCTACTGTCCTCTCCTACTGTCCTCTCCTCCTATCCTACTGTCCTCTCCTCCTCTCCTACTGTCCTCTCCTCCTCTCCTACTGTCCTCTCCTCCTCTCCTACTGTCCTCTCCTACTGTCCTCTCCTCCTATCCTACTGTCCTCTCCTCCTCTCCTACTGTCCTCTCCTCCTCTCCTACTGTCCTCTCCTCCTCTCCTACTGTCCTCTCCTCCTCTCCTACTGTCCTCTCCTACTGTCCTCTCCTCCTATCCTACTGTCCTCTCCTCCTCTCCTACTGTCCTCTCCTCCTCTCCTACTGTCCTCTCCTCCTCTCCTACTGTCCTCTCCTACTGTCCTCTCCTCCTCTCCTACTGTCCTCTCCTCCTATCCTACTGTCCTCTCCTCCTCTCCTACTGTCCTCTCCTCCTCTCCTACTGTCCTCTCCTACTGTCCTCTCCTCCTCTCCTACTGTCCTCTCCTACTGTCCTCTCCTCCTCTCCTACTGTCCTCTCCTCCTCTCCTACTGTCCTCTCCTACTGTCCTCTCCTCCTCTCCTACTGTCCTCTCCTACTGTCCTCTCCTCCTATCCTACTGTCCTCTCCTCCTCTCCTACTGTCCTCTCCTCCTCTCCTACTGTCCTCTCCTCCTATCCTACTGTCCTCTCCTCCTCTCCTACTGTCCTCTCCTCCTCTCCTACTGTCCTCTCCTCCTATCCTACTGTCCTCTCCTCCTCTCCTACTGTCCTCTCCTCCTCTCCTACTGTCCTCTCCTCCTCTCCTACTGTCCTCTCCTACTGTCCTCTCCTCCTATCCTACTGTCCTCTCCTCCTCTCCTACTGTCCTCTCCTCCTCTCCTACTGTCCTCTCCTCCTCTCCTACTGTCCTCTCCTACTGTCCTCTCCTCCTATCCTACTGTCCTCTCCTCCTCTCCTACTGTCCTCTCCTCCTCTCCTACTGTCCTCTCCTCCTATCCTACTGTCCTCTCCTCCTCTCCTACTGTCCTCTCCTCCTATCCTACTGTCCTCTCCTCCTCTCCTACTGTCCTCTCCTCCTCTCCTACTGTCCTCTCCTACTGTCCTCTCCTCCTATCCTACTGTCCTCTCCTCCTCTCCTACTGTCCTCTCCTCCTCTCCTACTGTCCTCTCCTCCTCTCCTACTGTCCTCTCCTACTGTCCTCTCCTCCTCTCCTACTGTCCTCTCCTCCTCTCCTACTGTCCTCTCCTCCTCTCCTACTGTCCTCTCCTACTGTCCTCTCCTCCTATCCTACTGTCCTCTCCTCCTCTCCTACTGTCCTCTCCTCCTCTCCTACTGTCCTCTCCTCCTCTCCTACTGTCCTCTCCTCCTCTCCTACTGTCCTCTCCTCCTCTCCTACTGTCCTCTCCTACTGTCCTCTCCTCCTCTCCTACTGTCCTCTCCTACTGTCCTCTCCTCCTCTCCTACTGTCCTCTCCTACTGTCCTCTCCTCCTCTCCTACTGTCCTCTCCTCCTCTCCTACTGTCCTCTCCTACTGTCCTCTCCTCCTCTCCTACTGTCCTCTCCTCCTCTCCCGTTATTCTCCCTCCTCCTCTCACTCTCTCTTGCCTCCAGTCTCTCTCACTCTAACATGCCACCCCTCCCCCTCTCCTCTGTTCGTCTCGTCCACCACCTCTCCCCTCTCCCTCCCTCCCTCCCTCCCTCCCTCCCTCGCTCGCTCCTCCTCTCCGCTGTGCGTAGTTGCAGTGTTGGACGCAGTGAAGCAGCAGTGTTCTATGGGGAGCTTGTACCCTGCGACGCCTGTCATGCTCTGAGCTATGGTGCACCAGGAGAAACATGCTTACCAGGTGGGTGGCGTTGTTTCTGTGTGTGTGTGTGGGGGGGGGGGGGGGGCGGGGGTGTTCTGTGTGAATGCTTCTATGTGTGTGTTTTTCCTGTGTTTGTATGTGCTCTGTGTGTGCTCTGTGTGTGCTCTGTGTGTGCTCTGTGTGTGCTCTGTGTGTGCTCTGTGTGTGCTCTGTGTGTGCTCTGTGTGTGCCTGTTTTCATGGGTGTGTTTCTATGTTTCTGTATCAGTGTCATTATTAAGGTGCATGGTTTAGGTGTGTCGGTCATCTGTATGTGTGTGTTAACCAGACAAGGGCGTGTCTGTCTGCCTGTCTGCCTGTCTGCCTGTCTGTCTGTCTGCCTGTCTGTCTGTCTGTCTGTCTGTCTGTCTGTCTGTCTGTGTTGGTCTCTGCCTGTGTATATAATGTGTGTGTGTGTGATTGTGTATGTAATGTGTGTGTGTTTGCTTGTGTACATATGGAAGGAGAAGACAATGGAGGGAGGGAAAATGGAGGAAATGAGAGATGGAGGAGGAGGAGATGGGGGAGGAGATGGGGGATTGGTGGATAGAAGGAAATATGACAGTATTAGAAGTCAAATCCATCTGTGATTGATAGAGTTACCATACCGCCTGTGAGCTATCTTGTAGAATACATGGGTTCAGAGAAAACATAAGGAGAGGAGAGGATCCGAGAGGGGAGATGAGGGGGAGATAGCAGAGGGGAGGTGAGATGAAAAGGTGTGTGTGTGTTGCTCATGGTGTATGGTGTGGTGTCATTAAGTAGTAATTTAATTTCCAATTTGAAATCACACTCCAGTTAACTCATTCATCAACAATCCTTCCTTCTGCCTTCCCTCACTGAGCAGTATTCATATAGTATTTCTTGTAGTAAATTGGCAGTATTTTATTTATGTTCCTGTAATATTCCTATAGTATTTATGCAGTCTTCCTATAGTATTTCTGTGTACTGTGTGTGTTATTATTGTAGTATTCCTGTAGTATTTATGTAGTATTTATGTAGTACTGATGTAGTACTGTGTGTTATTATTGTAGTATTTCTGCAGTATCTATGTAGTACTGATGCAGTACTGATGTAGTACTGATGCAGTACTACTGATGCAGTACTACTGAAGTACTGATGCAGTACTGATGTAGTACTGATGCAGTACTGATGCAGTACTGACGCAGTACTGACGTAGTACTGACGCAGTACTGACACAGTACTGATGCAGTACTGATGTAGTACTGATGCAGTACTGATGCAGTACTGATGCAGTACTGATGCAGTGCTGATGCAGTGCTGATGCAGTGCTGATGCAGTGCTGATGCAGTACTACTGATGCAGTACTGATGCAGTACTGATGCAGTGCTGATGCAGTACTGATGCAGTACTGATGTAGTACTGATGCAGTGCTGATGCAGTACTGATGCAGTACTGATGTAGTACTGATGCAGTACTGATGTAGTACTGTGTGTTTTCTTCTCAGGCCCAGAGGAGGAATGACAGAGAGTCCATCAGGCAGAAACTGGCCCTCGGTGGTTTCTATGACGACGAGCCAGTCATCTACACTAGCTGCAGCAAGAACAGCCTGTCGTCACGGTGAGAGAGTGTCTGTGTGCGTGCGAGTGTGTACAATAGTGTGTGCTTCTGGACCAGTGTGAGCAGCAACGCTGCATGCAGTGAAGAGCAGCCGCCAGCAGAGGGAGACAGACTGAGTCAGCTGACCTGTACCCATCCTACCTCTACCACTGACCTGTACCCATCCTACCTCTACCACTGACCTGTACCCATCCTACCTCTACCACTGACCTGTACCCATCCTACCTCTACCACTGACCTGTACCCATCCTACCTCTACCACTGACCTGTACCCATCCTACCTCTACCACTGACCTGTACCCATCCTACCTCTATCACTGACCTGTACCCATCCTACCTCTATCACTGACCTGTACCCATCCTACCTCTACCACTGACCTGTACCCATCCTACCTCTACCACTGACCTGTACCCATCCTACCTCTACCACTGACCTGTACCCATCCCCATGCTATACTTTCGTGAAAAATATTCTGTCTTCAACCAATTCTCAAAGTTTGAAACAGCACTGAAACTCAACAAGGTCTGATGTAAAGTGTTTATTAGAATTCAGAGTGACAGAGATTCCAACACACAGAGTGGGTTCCCGGGAGCAGACTGGACATTCCTCTTACATATCAAACCTTCTCAGTTCTGTAATTCTACTATTGATACAATACTGTTTGTCACAGAATGCATGATGCATTTCTCACCCTATTGGTCTCTTACCCTAGAGGCTTCAGATTACAGTTACATAGAAAACGCTCCTATTTTTAGGTTTGATCTGGCCTTGAAGACCAGCTGCACTGGGTTGCTGAGCGTCAGGTGGTAAATCTGTCCCTTGATATCTGGGCCTTGTAGTCCTAGATATCTGGGCCTTGTAGTTTTCTATGGAAGAAGCATATACACCCAGTCTTCTCTCGCCCTCAGACCCTAAATATCCAGATTTGCACTTTGGACTTAATATCTTCTACATATTAGTGGCAATACTAATCATTCAACAGCTTTGCATCTGGTTTTCAGTAATATAGCATATAAAAGTAAAAAAGGTGATTGAGAGGTTCATTTTCAATCATATAATTCATGATCATTCTCCATCTTCATAATTACAATATTGTGATGTTGTTTCTACAACGATACCACTGATATATACTGGTGTTGTGGAGGTATGCTGTAAAGTTGTTTCCTAAAAACTCATATTCTAATGGTACACACACACACACAACCACACGCACACAACCACAACCAAACAAACACACACACTCATTTCTTGCTCTGGGTTTGTTGTTCCTTGATCCTGTAAAGCGTGTTAATCTGATGACGTATCAAATGTAAAACTGTACAAGGTCCCTCTGAAATCTCTTTACCTTCATTATTAATCCTTCATATTCCATTAGAATCTAGTATAATCTTTATATAATCATTTATAATCTGGTGTTATCTAACATAATCCTTAATATTCCATTAGAATGTAGAATAATCTGGTATATAATCCTTTAGAATCTGGGGTTGTCTAACATAATTCTTAATATTATATTAGAATGTAGAATAATCTGTTAAATAATCCTTTATAATCTGGTGTATAATCCTTCAAGAATCCTTTTTCACTCGTTAATAATCTTACAGTACAGTATAATCTTTGATAATCCTTTCATAAACCCTCTAGAATCCCTTTACATTCAAAATAACTCATAATCCTTTATAATCTATATTAATCTGTTATAATTCCTTTATAGCTTTGTATGAACATAACGTTGTGTCAGAGGACATTATGGGATGCGTGTAGTTCAATGGTCAAGCAGATCTAGAGGCCACAGCC
>NC_140370.1:18210000-18277500 GCF_054491055.1 Hypomesus nipponensis | reverse complement strand
AAAGATACTGTACTGAGACTCCCCACACATATCCTCTTGGCCGGTGTGTTGAAGATCTGAAGGCCGGTGTGTGTGTGTGTGTGTGTGTGTGTGGTGCAGGTCTGAATGAGGAGCTGGTGAAGCTGCTGCTGGTGAGAGATGAGTTACACATGGAGCAGGATGCCATGCTGGTGAATATAGAAGATCTGACCAGGTACACACACACACCTGACCAGGTACACACACACAGATTCTGGTTTGTTTGTATGACTGTCTGTGTTGTCTGTGTTCCAGGCACGCCCATCACAGTCAACACAGACTCCTGTCTGAGAACACCCTGTCCAAATAAGACTCCTCCTCTCTCCCTGCTCTCCCCTCTCCCTCCCTTCTCTCCCCTCTCCCTCCACATCCCTCACCCTTCTCTCCTGACCCCTCACCCCTTTCTCCCTCGTCTCACCGCCTCTGTTATGTAGATAAGTGATGAAAATTTGACTACAAATCAAGAGGTTGACGGTTCAAATTTCCCTGTTTGTCACGAGGGATAATAACTTCTGCTAATGTCCTTATATTAAATTCAAGTGGACATACTGGACATGTTAGTGCGCTTGACCATCTCTCCCACCATAGAGTCTGCACTGGTGTGTGTGTGTGTGTGTGAGAGTGTGTGACTGTTAGACTGTAACTACCTAAAGGCTGTTGAGGAGGACATGGGTAGAGGCTGTTAGAGGACAGGAGAGACTCTGTTATGAGGGTAGAGGCTGTTAGAGGCCAGGAGAGACTCTGTAACAAGGGGAGAGGCTGTAGGCCAGGAGAGACTGTAAAGAGGGGAGAGGCTGTTAGAGGATCTCCTGGTCGCTCTAACCCTTCCTGAAGACTAACCCAAACTAACCAACAGAGGAGGCCTAAAAGGTTTAGACTTTATAGGAGAAATACCCTGTTAAATTTGCAACAGCCTGAATATCAATCCATATAATTACATTAAATGAATTACACATAAAAAAAAAGTACATGGAATTCAGGCAGTGTTCTCTCACATGTGGAGGCAATGTGGAGGCAGTGTGGAGGCAGCGTGGAGGCAGTGTGGAGGCAGCGTGGAGGCAGCGTGGAGGCAGCGTGGAGGCAGTGTGGAGGCTGCTGGGATCCAAAATTCATCATTCAACGAATGTAACTTCTGCATAGTCTCAGTTCACTACTTTGTTACTTTAAGGAGAGTTATATGTATACTGAGAATATAAAAAGGTTTTGTGTACAAAGAAAGAAAATGATTAATAAATGTCCTAAGTGTTTAAATGTCACTTCTCTAGTTGTTTGTCATTACTTGGATTACTGAGTCTCTTTATAAATCCCCTTCCTTATTCTCTTACAAACCCTCCCTTGCCGTCTCTCTCTCCACGACACGCGCGTGCCAGCAAACAATAACGCTTCCGTGATCCTGATTTAGTTCAGGCTCCACAGAAGCAGCGGCGTCGCTTTCCGCTTTCGGACAGCGGGACGCCGCAGACATCGGTTCTCTGAGACCGAGAGAGATGGCGGTGACGGCACTCGGCCACGACGCCTCCCTGCCCACTAGAGATACTGCCGCGGTGACAATGTCACATCGTGTGGAAGGGGAAAAATACAGCAAGCATACAGAAACTAGCCTACCCACTGTCGAATACAAACTAATTCCAGTGACTCGTTAAATGATCAATTGTTAAGACCTACGTCTATACATGTTTACTCCAATATTTAGCTACTCTTTGTTTGTTTAATGAAATAGGCCTATATAGCCTACCTATTTTGCAACGAAATCAACACAGAACAGTCTGATTTTAAATTGACACGATTTGTGTACACATAAACCCAAGCGTAATTCAGAAACCTACCTGCAAAAAACATGCTTTTTTAATTAGCAAGGTTGACCCGACGGGACTGGAACGAGTCTGATTATAACACCCAGACCCGTGGCCCATATCCTGCGGTTCCACACCCTCATACCAACTTACAACAATTCCCCTGACTATCATCTTTTTTGATTGCACTTTCATTTCAATTGACATTTATTTATAAGGTCTTCCTTCACTTTTGACTGTCCAAACACCACGAACTGGAATCCACGTGAGGGGCCTGGACGGTGTTTTATGATTGCGTAATCACAATGGATGAGACGTTCAACATCACTCTAAACCAATCACAACCCCTATTCACGGTGACCAGAAAGATCCCCCGAGTTATGATGGGAACACCATCACTTTCCCTCCGACGATATGCAAATATACATATCTGGGTGTAAACCGGGGAAGAAAAAAAGAATCCCCGTTTACACACCCTTCAGGCCAGGCTAACCACCTCTGAGACACATCAACATGATCATGGGATGGGTTACTTCAGTACATCAATTTTGAGTTTGTTTCATGAAAAACTAGGCTACTTAAAATAAATACATTGTCTACCAATAAATACAGTGGAGTAGGCCTATTTAGACAGTCGGCGTCTGACCCAGAACGTCGAAGCCCGACCCTCTCACAGGATGATTCATGTGTTGGTTAAAAACTCTAAAAAGTTGTTATTTATATTCAGGGTGTTCTGGGTTGCGTAGACCTATGAGTTGATTGAAACTGTAAAAAGGTCCCAATTTGTTTTGTTTCTCCAAAATCAAGCAATTAAAGTAATTGTATCATAACTAGAAAGTGTTAGCCTATGCTAAAAATACCTGTCCCTTTACTACGCAGTAGGTCAGGGAATCCTGCGGTTATGTCTCACACAACAACCCCTCGGTGCGCTTAGAGGAACGGTGTTCATAGAAACGTGAAATCGTTTCAGTTTCACAAAGTCTTTCATATTGAGATCCTTAGTAGGAAATTACTCACGCGTGATAAAATGTCAAGTGAGCCGCTTTCGGTGAGTCTGTAATGTAAGCGCGCGGGGAAGTCCTCTGCTGCAGTTAGGCCGGCCCTGGCTGCAGGTAGGCTATATATGTCACAGGTTGCAACACAAACACAATAACCATGATGCCACACCTTAAGACTTGTAAGTACAACCCGTTACTAAATTGTTCTTCAAAGTGGACAAGATGATGATGGGCCTGTTTGAATGTAAAAAGGTTTATAGGTTAAAGTTGGCCTAAACATTTGATTGTGTCTTGAGATTTCGATTGTTAATGTTTTACATAAGAGTTAAGGCAATTTAACAGTGTAAGTCTAAATAAAGAGACTTAGATGGTAGGTTCTGGGTTGTCTTGACAGCTGTTGTTTGTCGTTTGGCGCCTCCAGGCTTGGCCTCTTGGCTTCTCCTGGTTGCGCTTTCCGGTTGTCACTGGCACTTGAGCTTCTCCACACCTGTACGGGTGCGTAATGGGCCAGTAACGGAGACGTGCGTCATTAAAGCGCGGGCACTGCTTAAGAACATATCACTGGCGCTCGCCATGGTAACTACAATTAAAATATATTCATTGTTTTTATAGGACTCATACTGTCCTTTAAAAGTTCAGTTTAACTCCAATTTAAATATGATTAAATTAAATATATGTTAAATATATATTAAAAGCTTGTGTTTAAACGCTTTCCTAGGAAAAAATGTTCATAGGAATCAACTGCTCTGAGCAGAAGTCGACTCTGGAATCAGGGACACGGACGGCGTCGGTGTGTGTACCGGAGGTAAGCACGGACACCCCGGTTGATTGCACGTTCCTCGTACTGAAATACCTGCTGAAACAAACAGCTGCGGCCATGCGCGCGCCTGGTTCTTAACGCGGTTCTTGATCTTCCTCTACAGAGCTGTTCCGGCGGCGCCAGGGCGGAGTTTGACGAGGTAGGCGACCTGCTTCCTGGTTACCAGTTAAAAACAATACCTGACTGACTACTTTAATGCATGTCACTTACTATGTTTGTTCCAAAAATAACATAGCACATCTCTATTGACCCCCCCCCGCCCCCCACTTGCCCCCCTTCAGCGGTTATGCCAGGAAAGCATCGCAGAGGATCTGCGCTTCTACGACACCGTCCTCTCGGCCCAGCCTGACCCGCTGGGCCTGCTCGCGACCACCGTTCTGCGCGCACCCCGGGAGCTGCTGAGGGTGAGGCAGGGGGGACAGATTTCCCGTTTTTAAAGTGTGTGGAAGCCTTCGCCTCTGTATAGTACTCACACAGTAGGCCTACTGTGATGTCAGAAGAACGGTCTGTATATTTAGATTAGATTCAACTTATATTCAATATTTACCAGGCACAATGCAAAATAACAACAATAGCCTATCTCAACAGCAATATGAAACAGGACAGTACAGCAATCTATTTGGATATTAATGCCGTATGTTCATATTTCTTTGTATAGTTATTTATGTGCATATAGTTATGTTTGTGTGTTCCCCCCCAGGCCTGCTCCCCCAGGTCCCTGCAGGAGAGCCCCCTGACGTCACAGGTACAGCCCTCTGACGTCACAGCATCAAGATGAGCCACAGTTAGAGTAGAGATGACATCATAATATCATACACTGGATGAGAAAAACTATACATGAGCTAAAAGGTTGTATGGTGCAGTCAGACATATAATGTGTGGTGTGTGTGATGTGTGTGTGATGTGTGCGTGTGGTGTGTGTGTGATGTGTGCATGTGGTGTGATGTGTGTGTGGTGTGTTTGGTATGTGTGTGTGTCCAGGGCCCCCCAGGTGGGGAGAGCAGCTTTGACCAGCGTCTGAGGTTGTGCAAGGTGTTGAAGGGTCTCCAGGCTCGCGGCATCACCATCAACAGAGCCCTCAACCACCTCCACGCTGAAGACCACAGGAAGGGACCAAGCAGAAAGTCACCACACAGGAAGTGACCACATAGGCCACATTTTCCTCTGCGTGGATGGATGTGTGAAGTTAAAAACGTCATTCATATACACCTGACTTGATGCTAAACCAAAACAATTGTGCAGCTATTACAACACAACCAAAACACAATATTATCCTCATATATGCCTAAACTGCCTTTATTTATTACACATTAATGACACATTGTGGATCTGTCATATTTATACCATGGTATATATTAAGTATTGTTTTCCTAAGTTATTCTTAACTATTTAATTATCAAGACCTATTTATTTTGTTTTTGTCAATTTTCTGTGAATTGTTTGTGCAATGAACAACATATTTATAGAAAGATGTCACGTGGCTGTTTCTTCAGTGTGATCGTTTCTCCTTCCCTGCTGCAAAAACACCCGGTTCGTCAGCTCGCGCTGCTGCAGACCGTACTCAGGCTTGAGCTTACTGGTCGATATGTGATACTTAAATCGATATGTGGTCGATGTCGTTTTTTTCTCCTAGCTCAGTCATGCTGAGTATGGCCATGACGAGTCATAACACGGTTACTTATTTTGACGCGGAATTTAAGACAACAACAAATGTCGCGAGGACTGACGGCCTGAACACGCAGAGGTGTCAGGGTGGGATTCAAATTATTTCAAACGAGAACCTGAAGAGAGGATGAGTAAATGTGATGATTGGATCTTACATTATATAGGTTATAATAAAAAGCTACTGATGGTGAAACCAAGCCAAGGATGGTGCCTCCACATTACAGCCTATGGCATTATAAACACAAATATCGTATAGTCAAGTAGGCTACCAAACATTCTACTTGTTGATTAAGATAGGCCTGACAGTTCAAATGCGTGCCTGGTGTCTTCAGACAGCGGATGGTTTGTGCAGTGCATTTAAAAGAAAAAGTGTATTTCTCAAAAGTATGTTATAGGTTATTCCCCCAAACAACTGAATAAGATGTCCAACTTTCCCCTCCGACTTGTTTTGATGGACGCGCACACAAACAAATCCCCAACCGCAAGAAGTGAGCTCATGCGCCTTGATGTCGCTGTGACTGGGCTCGAGCTCTCCCTAGCGGCGAACAAATGAAATGACATCGTTTCTAATAAAGATTTCGAAAGAGGTTTGCATCATTGATGAGTAGGCTACTCTATGAGGACTCTACTATACTCTACTGCACTCTCTTGTATTCTGCTCTAGGCGTCTTGTTCTCCTCTCCCATCTCCTGTTCTCCTTCTCTCCTCTCCCCTCTCCTCCTTCTCTCTCCTATCCTCTTCTCCTTCTCTCCTATCCTCTTCTCCTTCTCTCCTCTCCCCTCTCCTCCTTCTCTCTCCTATCCTCTTCTCCTTCTCTCCTCTCCCCTCTCCTCTTCTCCTTCTCTCCTCTCCCCTCTCCTCTTCTCCTTCTCTCCTCTCCTCTCCCCTCTTCTCCTTCTCTCTCCTCTTCTCCTTCTCTCCCCATCCTCTTCTCCTTCTCTCCTCTCCCCTCTCCTCTTCTCCTTCTCTCCTCTCCTCTCCCCTCTTCTCCTTCTCTCTCCTCTTCTCCTTCTCTCCCCTATCCTCTTCTCCTTCTCTCCTCTCCCCTCTCCTCTTCTCCTTCTCTCCTCTCCCCTCTCCTCTTCTCCTTCTCTCTCCTCTCCTCTTCTCCTTCTCTCCTCTTCTCCTTATCTCTCCTCTTCTTCTATCTCCTATCCTCTCCTCTCCTTTCACTCAATTTGATGCTGGATATGCAGAACAGAAAGTACACGGGGGTGCACTTCAGGGCAGGGCTGCAAAAAATTAAGACAGCTAAAAAAATCTTTGCACTCAATCAAATTCCAGATCCTGCCTTCTTGACTTTTTCTAGATATGTTTGTTTGGTCACCCAGTTTTTAAAACATTTCATTATAGTTAAAGTTATTTTGAGTTAATTCTATTTTTATTGCTTTCCTACAGGTACACTTGCACTTAGAGATTCATGTAGTTTTATTGTAACTTGCTTAACTACATGCTCTTATGGTTTCTTCCCTTTAGCACTTATTTTTTGGTTGTTCACAATGTGTGCTTCTTGTTTTTGGTTACCCGCAATGCTTTGGGGCTATCTTGTTGTTATTATCAGTGACGTATGCACTTGTAAAGCTCTCTCTTGGAAGTCGCTTTGGATAAAAGCGTCTGCTAAATGAATACATGTAAATGCAAACGTAAATTTTGCTCCTGTTTATGGAAAATTGCTAACCTACTGAACTAATTTCCGGATATACTGAAATGCCTTCATCAGTGAAAATGTTCTCACTCTAAATATTTGTTGAAGAAAGGGTTTTAGTCCGCCTCACTAACGGAAAGACTACGTTTAATTGAGTTGAGGCTATAGAGTTCATGACGACGTCAACGCAGCAAACCATGAGAAGCGGGAATGTTCGACTTTAAGGAGTTGTTTTTAACTCCTCCCCGACTGCAAGCGGCAACTCTCGCCGGTTGTTTCATGCAGTCGCAGTCGAGCACACCTATTGAATGGTCTGTTTTCACCGTGCCAATTAAGACTGCAATTAGTGACAGGTGCGAACATAGGAGTCTATTGGCCTGAACATTTATTGGCTAAATTCGTATGGCTCTTCTCTGTTAAATTGCTCTTGCCGGACTATAGGCTAATTCAGATGATGTGCGACGCATCCACTTTGTTAAAAGTTGCAAAGAATACAACGTATTGTGGTGAAGGAAGAACGGAACGTCATTTAATATTGAATTTGAATAGTACGTGAAAGAAAAGAAAAAAACTGAGAAATATAAAATTTGTGACTACAGTCAATCTGTTCTACCCTCGGCTACGTAACACACTGAGCCATGGATCTTTTGCTAACTTTTCCATTGCTTACCGCTTTTCTGACGGTCTTGCTGGGGTTAATCTCACTGGCAGAGCAACATGGACGTTTAATAGTGCCTCCCTTCCCAACCTCGCCGCCAGTTCTTGTCACATGCAATGGAGATTCCATCGAAGTCGTGATTCGGGCTGATCTATTCGGTACCGGTGTGTTTGTGAGCGCCGGTGAACTCCATCTCGGTCCGGTGGACATCAAAGGCGCGGACGACCCTTGCGCTGCGTTTCAAATTGAAACATTCGCAGAACCGGAGTTCAAAATCCACGCGCGTCTGACTGATTGCGGAACACAGCTTTCGGTAAGTTCTGATGTTTGAATCTTCAAAAATAATATCAACTGGACCTTGTCCTTTACTTGGGTAACGGTTAGTCAAGGTGAGAACATGTGAAAATCGATATACTTAACCTAGAATTGGTTAACACTTCGTTTTGGCAGTTCATGGACCAGAGTCTTGTGTATTCGAACACGCTGGTCTACTCGCCTAGTCCCTCCTTGGAGGGTGTGGTGTGGACCAGCCCCGCAGCCATACCCATAGACTGCCACTACCAGAAGTGAGTTTACCTGATTAAGTGACTTCATCATCTGCCTCTGTAGCAGATTACTCTGTAGATGATGAGTGTGTGTGTGTGTGTGTTAGGAGGTTCGAGGTGGGCAGTGCTGCCCTCATCCCAAGCTGGGTACCGTTGGTTGTCACAGCCTCCCTCCAGAAGCAACTGGACTTCAGCCTTCGCCTCATGAGCGGTAACACCACCTCTCTTGGTTCTCCTTTTATATTTAACACTCACGCACAGCTGAACTCATCATTCCTAGTCTTATGATGACTTCCTGTTTCCCTTTTTCTCCTCAGATGATTGGCTGTTTGTGAGGGGGTCCAACGTGTACTACCTGGGCGACGTCATACACATGCAGGCAGCCGTCGTCATGGGCAACCACCTGCCCCTCCGCGTGTATGTGGACAGCTGCACTGCCACAGCAGCGCCCAACCCCTCCTCCAGCCCCAGATATGACTTCATAGATCATCATGGGTAGGCACAGACATTGTTGGACAAATAGGCAGGGTTTCTGAGCAGGCCTATCAGGGTGGGCTGTGTGGATCAGCTGATTTTGTCTGTATTGAGCACTAACCACTCCCCCAAACTTGTATCTCCCCCTTTCCTCTCTTCCCCAGGTGTCTGTCTGACGGCCAGGTGGCAGGGTCCAGGTCACGCTTCCTGACCAGGGCCCGTGATGACCAGCTCCACCTGATCCTGGACGCCTTCAGGTTCCAACAGACAGCTGAAGACCTGGTACACACACACACTTGCACGTCCCATGCATGCACATGAACTCCCACACACTCACTCTAACATGCACCACTCACACACACCATTGTTTGTGTAGTAAAGACTCCTCTGTCCCCAGCTGTACATCACTTGCTACCTGAAGGCTGTCCCAGCCTCACAACCTGTCACGGCTACACACAAAGCCTGCTCCTTAATAGACCACAGGTAGGAGAACACGCACTCTTCACACACACACGGGAACATGCTCCTTCACAGACTCCAGGTGAGTACTGCATCATGATGCGCAGGTGACCATGTCCCCTCCTGTCTCCTGTCCTCCAGGTGGCGCTCTGCTGACGGTGGGGACCAGGCGTGTAACAGCTGTGACCTCTGGGAGAGGATGAAGAACCGGGGTCAGCGCCACGTGGAGGATGGGAGGAACACGGGCCTACTGCAGGGTGAGGGGGGGCTGGGGGAGGAACACAGGCTCACTGCAGGGTGAGGGGGGGGGGGGGCTGGGGGAGGAACACGGGCTCACTGCAGGGTGAGGGGGGGGGGCTGGGGGAGGAACACAGGCTCACTGCAGGGTGAGGGGGTGGGGATGGGGGAGGAACACAGGCTCACTGCAGGGTGAGGGGGGCTGGGGGAGGAACACAGGCTCACCGCAGGGTGAGGGGGGCTGGGGGAGGAACACAGGCTCACTGCAGGGTGAGGGGGGCTGGGGGAGGAACACAGGCTCACTGCAGGGTGAGGGGGGGGGGGGGCTGGGGGAGGAACACAGGCTCACTGCAGGGTGAGGGGGGGGGGGGCTGGGGGAGGAACACAGGCTCACTGCAGGGTGAGGGGGGGGGGGGGGCTGGGGGAGGAACACAGGCTCACTGCAGGGTGAGGGGGGGGGGCTGGGGGAGGAACACAGGCTCACTGCAGGGTGAGGGGGGGGGGGGCTGGGGGAGGAACACAGGCTCACTGCAGGGTGAGGGGGGGGCTGGGGGAGGAGGGCCACAGGAGGGATGCTGGGGGAGAGGGTGGAGCTGGAAGAATGACTTGGGTTTCCCTGGTTAAAAGCAGTGAGCAGGTCTGGAGGTGGAGGGTAGAGGTCACCGATGTGTCTGCTTGTGTTCCAGAGTGGGGCCACTCCATACACCTCGGGCCCCTGGTTGTCATGCCGGCTGAGAAGTGATGAACCAGGATGGTCTCCACAACAACTCCATCGTGAGACAGGCAGAACAGTGGATACCATGCTCAGCTACCACGTCAAACTGGGTTGTGTAGTTTTGGTGTGTGTTGCTAACCTGCTAATCTTCTGCAGGTCAGGTAAACAAAATAAAAACTTTTTAACCATATTAGTGTGCAAGGTCTGTCTGAGCTGAGAAGGTTGAGCTGTCATGGAACGTCTCAGGGCTGAGATGAGACTGACTGTCCGCTACATCACCTCAGACCCTGGGTAGCTGGATGGATCCTGATGCAGCACAATCACTGAGTCAGAGTGCTGTCATTATGTCTCACCCTGGAGACAATGGGAGAAAGCATTTCAGTCAGCCATCAAACCGTCCACTGCCTCACTAACATTGATTTCTTAATCACACGCACTCACACAGAGCTTGGTGTGTCATATCAGCTTCTTTGCTAATGCTTTTGAACCCTATATGTCTGAGTGCCCCGGTTACAGACTTCCCTTCAGTCATTCCCCCCTCAGCACTGCTGGGGTCATTCCCCCCTCAGCACTGCTGGGGTCATTCCCCCCTCAGCACTGCTGGGGTCATTCCCCCCTCAGCACTGCTGGGGTCATTCCCCCCTCAGCACTGCTGGGGTCATTCCCTCCTCAGCACTGCTGGGGTCATTCCCCCCTCAGCACTGCTGGGGTCATTCCCCCCTCAGCACTGCTGGGGTCATTCCCCCCTCAGCACTGCTGGGGTCATTCCCCCCTCAGCACTGCTGGGGTCATTCCCCCCTCAGCACTGCTGGGGTCATCATTACAAATGTAACAACATGACGTGCATCCTGCCACTTGCCAACTCCTCCTCCTCTCATGGTGTGTGGGTGGGGGGTTCCAAAGGTTGGGGGGAAAAAACATTTTAAAAATAAGTTTGCACCATTGAGCACTTGATGAGGACTAATACTCTATTGTACTCTGCTTTAATCTACTCTTTTAGGTTTTCAGTGTTTCAACCTTTTTGTAGATGGATTATGTGAGGTCCAGTTACCAGCGTGACACTAAAATGGGTTAGTGGTAATGACTACTGAGTGAAAAGGTGTAATCACCTTTTAAAGTATCTGTACTTTTCCTGGAGTGAAGGATGTGCTGACATCTCTGGTCAGCTTAGATCTCAACCAGAACAAATGTAATAGGCCTATTAGTTGGACACAAAAAGGATATGCACACTTGTATATTGCCCTATACAGACAAAGTGTAGTAATGTGTTGCAAGTAAACGGAAAATGCATATTTGCATGTCCATTTGACATATTTCGTACATGTAAAGGCCTACATTGTGACTAGAAAATTACTTGAATCGATGCAACTACAAAAACAAATCCAAACAACGCATACTTTGACAGCGTTTCCCGTGTTGGCCTTCCATCACAGTCCTTTTATACCTTAAGTGCTATCGATCCACCCCGCTCTGAGCTCCCGGTAGAGGAGTCCGTGTGTCTGCTTCACAGCCCAACCGGACGCACGGATCATTACAACAGCAGCGCACCAAGCTACTCCTAATAGATTTTCACGGGAGAATGAACATCAACTTGGACAACCGAACTCCGGGCGTCGCTCTCTTCCTCATGCTCGTCACTACCGGACAGACAATTCAGATCTGCGGAGGAATGGTGTGTCGGGACGAGGACGTCTGCTGCGCGCGGGTTAACGGTAGCGTCTCCTCAGCCTGCTGTCAGCAGACCGTACACACCCTCAACTACAATATCTCCATGGTTACACGCAAAATATCCGGGGTCCTGATCCTTCTGTTGATCTTCGCCTCCGGTTACTTCCTCCAGAGGACTGTGTGCTCCCGAGCGCAGCGGCAGCTTGACAGCACCGAGGACGAGGAGCAACAGCACGCAGACTGTCGCCCCACAGCTACTGTGTCGCAGGAGCCGCTTTTCAGGAGTTACACGGTGCACAGACTGGCGGTGGCGGACGCGGTCAGCCCCAGTCTGTTACCGTCCTATGACGAGGTGAGACGGCTGCCCACGTACGAGGAGAGCGTGCTAGGGAGGGACGGAAGCTGTGAGCACATATCCGGTCACCTGTAGCTGACCCCTGGACGCTAATTAACGGAACAGTTAACGGAGCATGTTCTTTCACACTACACAGAAGAGCCTTTCCTCGGAGTTTCCAGGGAGGATTTCCTAGTCTTCTTTGAGGGTTTAGGTTGTTATATACATTTTTTACATTGTCAGTAACTCTCCTCTATATGACAGTGTAGCCTACTTTAGGGGTCATTCGTGGATTCATTGTAAATTTATCTGGGCCTATATGGATTGTCAAGAGGAGCAGGAGAATCATCCATTAGATGATGGTTATAGATCTATGAGCATCTGTGAAACTTAAGTTTCACAGTAATTAGGCTACTGTGACTGTTAGCATTTTACTTAAGAAGGACTACACAAATAGGCTACACAAGTTGTATTTTGATTTGACAGTAAAAGTGTATGGTATGAAAGAACTTAACGCACATCTGAAGGTCAATAAAAAGGTTTTAATAAGAGCCAGAGCGCTGCCTCGTAGAAGACTGTCACTACCGGGTTAAAGGTTACAACCTCCCCCCCTATATGGATTCATATATGAATATCAAATTCAAACATTATAGAGACTGGATGCGTTGGATGCTAGTTTACACTCATACACGCAAATGTCCGTCACAGAAAAGCCAAATTATAACAGACACACACATCATCTGAGTCAGGTTTGAAAAAAAAGATTAAAACACTTATTACAGTTCATATCGGCCTACATAATGTTTCCTAATTTCTAGGCCTACATCAATCAACGCATTGTTAAACATAACATATCTTTAGGCCTATGCCAGAAATCGGTGAATGTCCGAGTCAGTCCGGACTGTTTCCCGTTGAGACGACGGATTTGGACCGGAGGTAGTTTACAGTATTGCTGATGCTGTGCGAGTGGTAAGGCATGATGTTGTCTTCAGACGGATATTTAAGCAGGTGCGCCACACGTTGAAATCCCTCTTGGAGCCCGGTACCGGTCACCGCTGAGCAGGGCTGCACAAACCAGTCCCGGGACAAGCACATCTTTTTGAGATTGAACAACTCCGTGATCTCCGTGGCCGTAACGGCTCCGTCAACGTCCTGCTTATTAGCGAGAATGACAACCGGGCGGCCTCGGAGGAGCTCGCTACGCAGAGTCTGTTCAAGCTCCCGCCTTGCCTCGTCTAACCGGCCCCGGTCCGAGCTGTCCACTACAAACACGAGCCCCGCCGTGTCCTGGTGGAAGCTCCGCCAGTGCGGGCGCATGTTCCGCTGTCCTCCCACATCCCACACCGTCAGATCCACCTTGCCTTGCTTCCTCCTCGCCTCGATCATCTCCACATTAAAACCGATGGTTGGAACGGTAACGACCGACTCGTTATACTTCAGCTTGTAGAGAAGTGTTGACTTGCCTGCCGATTCGAGACCGAGAAGGAGAACCCGGGCCTCCTGTTGAGGCGCTGAACCCCTCTGACCCATCGGTTGTACAGGGTCGTGCTGGCTTCTGCACAAGTTCACCGGAAAAATATTCTCTCTTTCCTCACGTAAAAAATAAATAAGTCTCTCTCTACTCTTCCCGTGACTTTCTCTGTCTTGCGCCCCGGTGTTTACCGAGTGCGGTGTCTGTTACTAGATAAGCTATTGCTGCCTGGCCATAAACTCTGGCGTTGTGATAAAGTACCAAACAAAGACAAAGGTCAAAGTTCAACAGGACGTCCATGATAGGTGGAGTCATTGCCCCTGTGACGCAATGACAGTGCGGTTGGATGTAATATCCAAAGTTGATTTAATCGTTCAAACAATTTTCAAAAACATCTCAACAGAATCCTTAAGAGTGATTTGCTTTCTTGTGTTCAATTATTGCTGCACTGTAGTTAAGAAATATTATTGTGGCACCATACCTGGTAGCTGAGTTGTGTTTACATGGCACTCTACCTCTCTGACTGTTAGAATATGCACTATTAATCCTTGAATTTCTGTTGTATAGCCTACTTTATATGCACCATGTAAGGTCACTAGATAAAGCATCTTATGTAAAGTTTCATGTAGTGTTTCTGAGTGTATGGACTGGTCTCTAGGTGAAGTGTGTTGAACAGATAGGAGCCTGGGAAGGGCTGTAATCTGGGATCTGTCATCATCACGTAGCCCAGAGTAGCAGTAGATATCACCTCCACCCTCCTTCTCTCTCCTCCTCCTCCACTCTCCTCCTCCTCCACTCTCCTCCTCCTCCTCCACCCTCTTCCTCTTCCACCCACCTCCACCCTCCTTCTCTCCTCCTCCTCCACTCTCCTCCACCCTCTTCCTCCACCCCCCTCCTTTTCTCTCCTCCTCCTCCACTCTCCTCCTCCTCCTCTCTCCTCCTCCTCCACCCTCCTCTTCCTCCACCCTCCTCCTCCACTCTCCTCCTCCTCCACTCTCCTCCTCCTCCAGTCTCCTCCACTCTCCTCCACCCTCCTTCTTTTCCTCCCTCCTCCTCCTCCACTCTCCTTCTTTTCCTCCCTCATCCTCCTCCACTCTCCTTCTTTTCCTCCCTCCTCCTTCTCCTCCACCCTCCTCCTTCTCCTCCGCCCTCATCCACCCTCCTCCTAGCCTTCTGGTCTCCCTCCCACATCATCACAACATCAACAACCGTGTTGAACCATTCTCTTTATTTTCAGATCATCACAGAAAATAGGGCAAAGAAAGAAAGAAGGAATCCAGTTCATGTATCTCCACCCAGTGGTGCAGGGTTAGGGTTGCACTGGTGCAGACTAGAGCAGGTGTTACAACACGCGATTCTAGCGTCAGACCTTTAGGGGGGCTCAACCTCAATGAGAATGTGACATGGATACAGTGCCTTGCATAAGTGCTAAACCCCCTTGCTAATAAATCACTAATTTCACTGGATAACAATTAATACATGTATTTATTATTCTGCAAAATATTGAATGAATGAAAAAACTAAGAAAGTCCCTTTCTTCGTGAACTACCAGCATCAAATAAAACGGTAATGATATTTCAACAATAAATAAACATTATTTTAACACGTTAGAGCACTAAAACTTATTTAAGATAATAAGAATTTTTACATAAATATTTTTAGGGGTGCTTAGATTAAATGTAGGTGTAGGTGTGCTTGAGCACCCCTAAGAGTCTAAATCGCCACTGGTATGACCTATACTTGGTTTGAACTGTGATCTGGGCGTATAGGATGTACCGTGTAGATTGAACCTCTGCCATTCATCTTCATGTTACATTAAATGTCCGCGTGGCACCACTCCAAGACTCGTATCTCCCAGCAGTGACCATATCTGTAAGGACGCACCCCGCCGCTCGCATAAACGGACCCTTGCAGCCTGATGCGCTTAAACCCCGGTGGCATCACTGAAGATGCGCGTCCAACGGGAGGACAGACTCGTGAAGATTTTGTTTTTGAAATGGACTTCATGTTATCCTCTTTCAGGATCTGGTCCACGTCTCCCTCGGCTTCATCCAGACTCCTCCGGTTGGGTCGTCCATCACGTAGACCAGCCCGGTAGTCTCCCGGCGGCTGTGGTGCCACGAGTTGGGTCTCCTCCTCTCCTGCGGCCGCCCGCTGCCGTGCGGGGCAACTCCCGGATTCGTCACGTCCTGAAAGCAGAGAGTTTCGGAGGGTGTCGAGTATTTGCTCATCTTTTGATACATTGAGTTGCGTTTCTCAGGTTCTCCAAAGTACTGGTAGAAAACCCGCGTTTCCACGGTTGACTTGGAGGCGCGTTGTCCCATAGTTTACGGTAGAGGTGGAAACTAATCTCTGGCACAAACAGATAATCTTAAGTCTACTTTCTCTCTCAATAACTCTTAAAGTAACTGTTTTGGATTGTAATTAGGACCTGTTTGGCACCTGCGCTGATTGAGCCGAATGCGTTAACGGTTTATTTTAAAGGACGCAATCCCCTCGATAATGAGGCGTGTCTTCCTGTAAATCTGCGTAAAGTGACTCACCGGTGTTTGTGGTAAGCCCGTCTGAATGTTACCGACCAGCCCTCTGGCAGGGGCACATATGATATTTACAATGTTCATGCGCTATTCTGAGGCGTTTCACCTGACACCAACCGTCAGCAATGACTTCGCACCCTCGAGCCCCTTATTGCCGCATATCTCTGCGCTGCTTGCGGCGATGTTCAATGGTCCATGCGCCGGTGTTTGGTTACTCAGTGAGACACCGGAGTCATGGTACAGAAGAACCATTTGTGACCCCGGTTCAGGAATTCCACATGCTCAAACGTCATGGGGCTCTTTCACACTGTGATCTCAGCGCACCGGTGCCGTTTATTGTGGCCCCTAAAGCAATAGTGGCTGGAGTGACAACACACTGACAACAGGAAGTGTGTGATCATAAATGTTGGCCGTCAGTATGTACAGTATTTCACTGTCGACTCAAAATATCAACAAGCTACACTTACAAAGTACAAAGTGGTTTATCATTTTATTTTTTAACACTGACCCCTTGCATTCAACAAAACCTTACATTTTCAGTTTGGCAGAGTAGTGACTTATTAATCGTCGAGCAGTGATATGGTACATACATGTATCATCCTAATGACAGTGCAGGATACATGATTGACAGCTAATACAGACTGAATATTGTTACTTTAGGCAACACAACAACAACCTCACATTATATAACTCAAACTAATAAATAAGGCAAACAAGGTTCACACTTAAAATGTAAAGAACTTATATTTTCCTTCCCATCAGCGTTAGAGGAGTTGGCCCCAGATTAAGGACGACTCTGGAGGAGTTACAGTAAGAGCAGAAAAAAAGCACAGCAGTTAGTCAAGCTCAGATCCCCATCCGCTTAGATCTGATTGGTTATCCCGCAACAGGAAACAAGGTCTCAGCCAATAGCATTCCTGATCTGTCAGCGGCTGACGTGTAGCCTTCCAGTCAGAAGTGAGAATGTGTGCAAGAGGCTGACAAGCTCCTCCCACACCACATGCATGGTACAGACGGCTCTCATCCAGATGTCATCCACACGGACCAGCTATGTAGATCTCATCCGCATAGATAAGCTACACAGGGGTGCTCTACAGGCAGGCTTCAGAGTGCACATCTAGAGTCTGTGGATCTATGAGTTCCAGGCAGGAGGCATTCAGGCAGGAGGAGATCTGGTACCAGAGACAGGAGGTTCTGGGTTCTAAGAAACAGGAGGTTCTGGGTTCTAACAAA
This sequence comes from Hypomesus nipponensis, assembly GCF_054491055.1. Taxonomy (NCBI): domain Eukaryota; kingdom Metazoa; phylum Chordata; class Actinopteri; order Osmeriformes; family Osmeridae; genus Hypomesus; species Hypomesus nipponensis. The sequence continues at coordinate 18,260,230 of NC_140370.1, read as the reverse complement.
CAGGAGGTTCTGGGTTCTAACAGACAGGAGGGTCTGGGTTCTAACAAACAGGAGGGTCTGGGTTCTAGCAAACAGGAGGGTCTGGGTTCTAACAGACAGGAGGGTCTGGGTTCTAACAAACAGGAGGGTCTGGGTTCTAACAGACAGAAGATTGTGGGTTCTAAGATACAGGCGATTGTGGGTTAGAGATAGAGACAGCAGGTTGTGGGCTCTAACACCATCTCTAGGTCTGGTCCAAGACAGAGGGTTCTAGGTTCTACCTCTAATAGGTTGATCATATTTGCTGTCAACAACAGGCTGACATAGCTTTTAGCAAAAGTAAAAAGTATTTAAAAGTGCATTTAAATGTTTAATCAGGACAGCCTCTGGATCAGCAGTCTCTGTGTGTGATGTGTGTATGTTGTGTGTGTTTGTGGTGTTTGTGGTTTGTGGCCAACAAAAAATCACAGTCCTACGTGCTGAAGAGCTGGTCTCTGTTTGAGTCTTTTTAGAATGGGGGTGTGTATGTATTAATGTATGTGTGTTGTGTGTGTGTTTGTGAACGTCATTTGTATTATGTGTTTTTTTTCTATGTTTGTGTTATGTGTATGTGTGTCTGTGTGTATATTAGTGTGTATGTGTGTGTGTGTAGATACATGTTTTCAGCATGCCTGTGAGCATGCTAATGATTATAAGTTATTAACTGAGTACAGCCATCGCCACTTCAATCACGCCCGCGTCCACACGACCAATCAAACCAGGACACCGGCCGTCCCTGCCCTTCAATTGGCCGACTGAGACAGGAATTAGACGAGTGACCCGGGGCGACCAATCACTCGGTGGTCTTGCTCCCGCCCGCGGTGGCGGAGGAGGAGCTTTTGAACTTGACGACCATGACGGTGATGTTGTCAGGGCAGCCCCGGTAGAAGGACTGCAGCACGATGCTCTTGGCACCGAAGTGCGGCTCGTTCAGACGCTGGCGGACGAAGCGGACGGCCTCCTCGTTGCTGAAGGCGTCCCACAGCCCGTCTGACGCCAGGATCATGAACTCTGGCTGCAGCTTGTCCAGGTCGAAGGTCATGATGTCGGGGTCGGGGATCACCACGTTCAGGTTCTTCAGGGGGTAATCGCCAAGGGAACGGGACATGGCCAGGATGCCCTGCACGCGCCAGGAGCCGTTGAAGCTGATGAAGCCCCCTGGTGGTGGGAGGGGGAACGGCAGGACGGTCAGAATCACTGGCATCATCATAACATTGATAACACTCACCTGCTCTTTAGACTCCTCCCCCTCCCTCACCTGCTCTTTAGACTCCTCCCCCTCCCTCACCTGCTCTTTAGACTCCTCCCCCTCCCTCACCTGTTCTCTACACCCCTCCCTCACCTGCTCTCTACACCCCTCCCTCACCTGCTCTCTACACCCCTCCCCCTCCCTCACCTGCTCTCTACACCCCTCCCCCTCCCTCACCTGCTCTCTACACCCCTCCCCCTCCCTCACCTGCTCTCTACACCCCTCCCCCTCCCTCACCTGCTCTCTACACCCCTCCCCCTCCCTCACCTGCTCTCTACACACCTCCCCCTCCCTCACCTGCTCTCTAGACCCCTCCCTCACCTGCTCTCTTGATCCTCTTGCGTTCTTTCAGCTGGTAGGGCTTGTGGTCATGTGACAGGGCCACAGCGTTCCCGTCCTTGTCACACAGCACACCGCGTGAGTCGCCCACATTGGCCACCGTCAGCTCCCGGTCGGAGAGGAGCGCCACCAGGCAGGTGGTCCCTGTGGAGGGGGAGGGAGAGGGGGAGAGCAGCCTGGATTTGGTTCCATTTGAATTTCTGAAGCTTGAATTTTGGGGGGAATTTTTGGGATCTGAATTTGACTGTTCGAATTTGAGATACCTTAATTTCTGAACCTTGAATCTTTTGATCAGAATTTTTTTTCTTTCATATTTAAATTTTTAATAGGTGAATTCAAAACCAACACATTCATTAGTGTTTAAAATTCAATATTATATAAAATTCTGATCCCCAAATTCAAGGTTCGGATATTCAGGTAGCTCAAGGGCACAATCAGAATTTTTTTTGCTCAAATCTTTTGGGGTAGGTAATTTTTTTTGAAAAAAAATCTTTCGCCTTGAAATATTTTTGCGATGATAATTTCACCATTTCAATTTGAGCAGCCTGAATTTTGCTCTATTTGAATTTCTAAAGCTTGAATTTTGTTTTATTTAATTTTTGGGATCTGACTTTTACTGTTTGAGAAACCTGAATTTCTGGACCTTGAATATTTGGATTGGATTTCAGATTTTGGTAAATTCAAAACCAACTAATTAGGTGGTGTTTAAATTTCAATATTAAGTATTCAATGCCTTTTTAAAATTCAAAACATTATTTGTTTCCATAGGAGGGAGAGAGAAGAGAAAGGGAGATAGATGGAAATAGAGGGAGAGAGGAGAGAAAGGGAGAGAGGAGAGAAAGAGGGAGATTGTCCTCTCTGCCCCTACTCACCTGCTTCGTCGTGATTGGCCGACAGCTTCTCCACCATCTCCCTATCGACGGACAGGATGCGGTGCTCCAGGAGACTTGGGTAGTTGTCACGGCGACCCCTCTCCTGGGAGAGCAGGTGCTGCTTCAGGGCCTCTGGGAGGTGAGCCTTCACATAGTCTGCAGCTGCCTGGGGAGGAGGGGGAGAGAGAGAGAGAGGGGGAGAGAGAGGGTGAGGTGAGCCTTCACATAGTCTGCAGCTGCCTGGGGAGGAGGGGGAGAGAGAGAGAGAGGGGGAGAGAGAGGGTGAGGTGAGCCTTCACATAGTCTGCAGCTGCCTGGGGAGGAGGGGGAGAGAGAGGGGAGACAAAGGGGGAGAGAGAGGGGGAGAGAGAGGGGGAGAGAGAGGACAGGGATGGGGTACTGTGACCAAGAGTGGGGACAGGCCAGCCATGTGGTCTAAACTGAATTATTCAACTAGCTGCTACTTCTACAGTCATCATCCCTCCTTCCTCCTCCTCTTTCCATCCTCCTCCTCTCACATCAACACCCTGACACTCTCTGCTTCTCCACTCTCCAACTACACTACTTCACTGGGTCTAACACACACACACGGATGGTGGGATCTGCTGGGTTACAATGCTGGAATGACCACGTTAGGATTGAGTTATTGGTCAATGTTCTAGATCCGAGTTATTGGTCAGTGTTCTAGAACTGAGTAAGTGGTCAGTGTTCTAGAACTGAGTAAGTGGTCAGTGTTCTAGAACTGAGTTAGTGGTCAGTGTTCTAGAACTGAGTTAGTGGTCAGTGTTCTAGAACTGAGTTAGTGGTCAGTGTTCTAGAACTGAGTTAATGGTCAGTGTTGTGCCAGGACTGACTGGAGGAGGAGAGCAAATCCCTGCCAAGACTGACTGGAGGAAACAAGGCTGAGAGACCAGAGCAGGAGAACCTTCCTGGACCTGCAACACTGATCCACCTGTTCACACTGGGCAGCAACCACAACCACATCCACAACCACACACAGTAGACACACACACACAAACACCCAACCAGACACAGATAGAGAGGTGCAGTGGTCTCACCCAGACACAGAGAGAGAGGTGCAGTGGTCTCACCCAGACACAGATAGAGAGGTGCAGTGGTCTCACCCAGACACAGAGAGAGAGGTGCAGTGGTCTCACCCAGACACAGATAGAGAGGTGCAGTGGTCTCACCCAGACACAGAGAGAGAGGTGCAGTGGTCTCACCCAGACACAGAGAGAGGTGCAGTGGTCTCACCCAGACACAGATAGAGAGGTGCAGTGGTCTCACCCAGACACAGATAGAGAGGTGCAGTGGTCTCACCCAGACACAGAGAGAGGTGCAGTGGTCTCACCCAGACACAGATAGAGGTGCAGTGGTCTCACCCAGACACAGAGAGAGGTGCAGTGGTCTCACCCAGACACAGATAGAGAGGTGCAGTGGTCTCACCCAGACACAGATAGAGAGGTGCAGTGGTCTCACCCAGACACAGATAGAGAGGTGCAGTGGTCTCACCCAGACACAGAGAGAGAGGTGCAGTGGTCTCACCCAGACACAGATAGAGGTGCAGTGGTCTCACCCAGACACAGAGAGAGAGGTGCAGTGGTCTCACCCAGACACAGAGAGAGAGGTGCAGTGGTCTAAGAGAGGGATTAGCACAGAGCTGACAGGAAGGTTCAATATTTAATCAGGACACAGGAATAGACTGTCCAGAATAGGACTCGTATCAACAAGCCTGTACCTCTCTCTCTCTCTCTCTCTCTCTCTCTCTCTCTCTCTCTCTCTCTCTCTCTCTCTCTCTCTCTCTCTCTCTCTCTCTCCTCTCTCTCTCGGCAGATGGTTTCACTGACATTTGGCCTGGTGCACCTTGGGAATTCCCTGACCCCAGAGAGAGAGAGAGTGAAAAAGACAGTGAGAGAGAGGAAACAGAGGGAGAGAGAGAGGGAACAGAGGGAGAGAGGGGAAGAGAACAGACCCAACTATTCACATGGGTAGAAAACAAAGCCTGTAGTAAGATCCTTTGTTTGGACAAGTGATTCTACCCCCCTCCCCCACAACAGCGCTAGTTTCTTACATTCCAAGTAGGGATGGTATAACGAGGAGAGAGGATGGTTAGCTCAGTGACAGCGCACGAGACTGCTTAACGAAAGGTCGCTACCTGTACTCGTAAAAAATGTCCTGAATGAAATCACATTAGTTTGTTGACATCGCCTAGCGCTCTGTTTTGCATGACTGACAGCCCCCTCACACACACAGCCTTTCACTCTCACCTCGCCGCCATGCCCGTCGAATATCCCAAATATAGACGGGTGGCTTTTATTGGCGATGTCGGTCAGCACCTCGAAGCGGTCTTCCATGTGGTCCCTCCGGCCCTGGATGGAGTACACAGCCACGTTGTTGTTCTTAAACTGCCATGTCTTCGAGAACTCTGCGTCCAGCACGCGGATGCCAGCCAGACGCTCGTTCTGCATGATCTCCGCCACCTTCCCTTTCACCATCTTCACGGCATCGCGGCTGGACTTGACGATGGTCCGCACCTCGTCGGTGTGGAAGAAGTAGCTCCACAGCGCCAGACTGATGCAGAGCAGGAACAACGTTTCAGGCCTGAGGAGGAAATAACGCATAATCCGACCCAACAGAGACAACAGCGTCATGGTGTCTCCTACCATCACATTCGGTAGCCTATCCCTGACGACGGCTCGTTTCCTTCACGGACGCTCCCTTCATTCATTCAACGGGAACGCAAAAACGGAAATGCAATGACGGAAAGGTTTCGGAAGGGTCGCGACTGTCGCGCAGAACTGCGGTAAGGAAGGGTCTCGAATGGCGAGGCAACGGGCAGAGTAGGCCTCGGGGAGACACCCCCACTCAGGCGCAACCACAGGACGCGACAACGAGGAGCGCAGGACAATAGCGGCAGACCCTGTCACCGACTTGGCCAGCTATTGTGAGAAGCACGAGCGAACAGCTGCAAAGCGAGAACCTAGCGTCGAGCCTCCCGTTACCCATCGTAGATCACGCGAATATGGGTTAGACCCACCCAGAATGTGACAGGGAGGTTTCACCCGGGGATACTCGTCTGTGTTTGGTGGCCTCGTTTCTTCTGCGAGAAATATGCCTATTCAGCCCCGGAGCACCCGCATCAACAACATTCTCCACATACACCCCCGCTACCGTGTCTGCTGCTCGCGGACAGACGGTGTGCGCAGCTGCAGAAGCTTCCTATGACAGGTTGTGTTACAGCGCGAGAGCAGGCTGTGGTCTTGTCTGTCTTCCAACCTGCCATATCAAACAACCTGATACACACTACTAAATAAACACATAATTTTAATATAAATATGCAGAAGTTACTGTTATTGGTTTATGCCGTCCGCGCCGTTGTACGACAGTCCAGAATGCCGTATTGCTTCTCACCGGATCGAGGTCTTGCTAACACACACACACACACACACACACATGCAGTATATAGCTTACCAATGCACAAATGCCTACACGATCAGAAAAAACCTTAGACACGATGCGTATCCCCCCCCCCCCCTCATTGCAATACAAAGTAGGCTACTGAAGTGATCACAGATTATCAGAGATCGCAAAAGTACACACATCCTTCACTCAAGTAGAAATACAGATACTCATGTTTAAAAAGACTGGTGAAAGTTGAAGTATTGTCTACACTTTTTCACTCAAGTTAAAGTAAAGAAGTATGTGCTCTGACATATACTTTGAAAAGTAGCCATTACTACTACCTGTTAGACCTCACATCATATTACCACATTAATAAAAAAAATACACAATATGTTGCCAGGAATCATTTTTGACACAGGTAATTTTGAACATCTCCCTCATATATAACCATAGGTGATGAGGAAAGTCTCTATTCTCAGTCATGTAGACATGGAAAACTCCCTCTTTGTCATTGAGAAGCCTAAAACAAATGAGATGCAAGCAGAACAGAGTACAATATAGTATAGTAGAGTATAGTATAGTAGAGTCCATGGGCGTATCTAGCACTATTTTTTTGGGGGGGAGACTGGAGCCCCCCAAAAGTTTCATTAGCCCCCCCAAATGATTTTTATAAAAATTATAAAAATATATATATTTATTTTTTAATTTGTTAATTTCTCTTCCTAAAACCCACTAAAGGACACTATTTAAAAGTATATTTTCAAAAAAATCTTCTGGGGGAACATGCCCCCAGACCCCCCTAGTTTTGCTAGGTCACAGGAAAAATAATAGGTTTTATCCAGGGGCTTAGCCCCCCCAAAAGTGGGAACCTAGATCCTCCCTTGGTAGAGTCCTCATCAAGTACTCATCAATGACGCCAACTTTTTTGTAAAATAAACAAAAGATCAACCTTTCGAAACATAATATGTTTTAGTTTTCAACCTTGAGGAAAAAAAATCAAAAAAAAATTTCAACCTTCAAAACTTATTGTACTTTCAATTTATTTTATGTTTGTACTTTCCCCCTCTCCCCTCCCACCGGTGTTACACGACCATGTATCTCCCATCTCCCCCCCTCTCCCCCCCTCTCCCCCCTCTCCCCCCTCTCCCTCCTTCCTTCCTCCCCTCCCCTCTCCTCTCCCCCCTCTCCTTCCCTCTCCAGTGTTGCTTTCCTCGTCTCCCCCCCTCTGGCCAGGAGGCAGAGGGAGTTCAAACCCAGCGCCTCTCCCCGGAGGACATCCTTCCTTTCCACCCTCAGTGGTGGAGGGGGTGGGGGCGCTGTAGGTCAGTGGTGAAGGGGGTGGGGGCGCTGTAGGTCAGTGGTGAAGGGGGTGGGGGCGCTGTAGGTCAGTGGTGAAGGGGGTGGGGGCGCTGTAGGTCAGTGGTGGAGGGGGTGGGGGCGCTGTAGGTCAGTGGTGAAGGGGGTGGGGGCGCTGTAGGTCAGTGGTGAAGGGGGTGGGGGCGCTGTAGGTCAGTGGTGAAGGGGGTGGGGGCGCTGTAGGTCAGTGGTGGAGGGGGTGGGGGCGCTGTAGGTCAGTGGTGGAGGGGGTGGGGGCGCTGTAGGTCAGTGGTGGAGGGGGTGGGGGCGCTGTAGGTCAGTGGTGAAGGGGGTGGGGGCGCTGTAGGTCAGTGGTGGAGGGGGTGGGGGCGCTGTAGGTCAGTGGTGAAGGGGGTGGGGGCGCTGTAGGTCAGTGGTGAAGGGGGTGGGGGCGCTGTAGGTCAGTGGTGGAGGGGGTGGGGGCGCTGTAGGTCAGTGGTGGAGGGGGTGGGGGCGCTGTAGGTCAGTGGTGGAGGGGGTGGGGGCGCTGTAGGTCAGTGGTGGAGGGGGTGGGGGCGCTGTAGGTCAGTGGTGAAGGGTTTCATCCAGGCAGCAGGATTAAGAAGGGGGAGACCAGGTCCTGGTGCTGCCTACGCTAATACCCCCTGATAACTAGGTTACTGCCTTAATACCCCCTGATAACTAGGTTACTGCCTTAATACCCCCTGATAACTAGGTTACTGCCTTAATACCCCCTGATAGCTAGGTTACTGCCTTAATACCCCCTGATAACTAGGTTACTTCCTTAATACCCACTGATAACTGGGTTACTGCCTTAATACCCCCTGATAACTAGGTTACTTCCTTAATACCCACTGATAACTGGGTTACTGCCTCAATACCGCCTGATAACTAGGTTACTGCCTCAATACCGCCTGATAACTAGGTTACTGCCTTAATACCCCCTGATAACTAGGTTACTGCCTTAATACCCCCTGATAACTAGGTTACTGCCTTAATACCCCCTGATAGCTAGGTTACTGCCTTAATACCCCCTGATAACTAGGTTACTGCCTTAATACCCCCTGATAACTAGGTTACTGCCTTAATACCCCCTGATAACTAGGTTACTGCCTTAATACCCCCTGATAACTAGGTTACTGCCTTAATACCCCCTGATAACTGGGGTACTGCCTTAATACCGTAGGTGCTAACTGGGTTACTGCCTTAATACCCCCTGATAACTGGGGTACTGCCTTAATACCCCCTGATAACTGGGTTACTGCCTTAATACCCCCTGATAACTAGGTTACTGCCTTAATACCCCCTGATAACTAGGTTACTGCCTTAATACCCCCTGATAACTAGGTTACTGCCTTAATACCCCCTGATAACTAGGTTACTGCCTTAATACCCCCTGATATTTAGGTTACTGCCTTAATACCCCCTGATAACTAGGTTACTGCCTTAATACCCCCTGATAACTAGGTTACTGCCTTAATACCCCCTGATAACTAGGTTACTGCCTTAATACCCCCTGATAACTAGGTTACTGCCTTAATACCCCCTGATAACTAGGTTACTGCCTTAATACCCCCTGATAGCTAGGTTACTGCCTTAATACCCCCTGATAACTAGGTTACTGCCTTAATACCCCCTGATAACTAGGTTACTGCCTTAATACCCCCTGATAACTAGGTTACTTCCTTAATACCCACTGATAACTGGGTTACTGCCTCAATACCGCCTGATAACTAGGTTACTGCCTCAATACCGCCTGATAACTAGGTTACTGCCTTAATACCGCCTGATAACTAGGTTACTGCCTTAATACCCCCTGATAACTAGGTTACTGCCTTAATACCCCCTGATAACTAGGTTACTGCCTTAATACCCCCTGATAACTAGGTTACTGCCTTAATACCCCCTGATAACTGGGGTACTGCCTTAATACCGTAGGTGCTAACTGGGTTACTGCCTTAATACCCCCTGATAACTGGGGTACTGCCTTAATACCCCCTGATAACTGGGGTACTGCCTCAATACCCCCTGATAACTAGGTTACTGCCTTAATACCCCCTGATAACTAGGTTACTGCCTTAATACCCCCTGATAACTGGGGTACTGCCTTAATACCCCCTGATAACTAGGTTACTGCCTTAATACCGTAGCTGCTAACTGGGTTACTGCCTTAATACCGTAGCTGCTAACTGGGTTACTGCCTTAATACCCCCTGATAACTAGGTTACTGCCTTAATACCCCCTGATAACTAGGTTACTGCCTTAATACCCCCTGATAACTGGGGTACTGCCTTAATACCCCCTGATAACTGGGTTACTGCCTTAATACCCCCTGATAACTAGGTTACTGCCTTAATACCCCCTGATAACTAGGTTACTGCCTTAATACCCCCTGATAACTAGGTTACTGCCTTAATACCCCCTGATAACTAGGTTACTGCCTTAATACCCCCTGATATTTAGGTTACTGCCTTAATACCCCCTGATAACTAGGTTACTGCCTTAATACCCCCTGATAACTAGGTTACTGCCTTAATACCCCCTGATAACTAGGTTACTGCCTTAATACCCCCTGATAACTAGGTTACTGCCTTAATACCCCCTGATAACTAGGGTACTGCCTTAATACCCCCTGATAACTAGGTTACTGCCTTAATACCCCCTGATAACTAGGTTACTGCCTTAATACCCCCTGATAACTAGGGTACTGCCTTAATACCCCCTGATAACTAGGTTACTGCCTTAATACCCCCTGATAACTGGGTTACTGCCTACCCTAACAACACCCACCAGATTCATCCTGGTCCACATGAGACAAGCTACAGAAGAAGCACAGCTGCTGAAATGAGAACCCTTTATTAGTCCTAGTACTATGGTAGTCCTAGCACCATAGAAGTAGTGATGTGGTAGGGAGGATGTTATTACATCAGCGACCTGTGTTCCTCCCAGCCACCAGGGAGCAGCAATGAGACGGCCTCTCCGGTTCCTGAGACGGACCCTCTGCTTTGAGGCTCTGCCAGCTGGTGGGGACCTCAGCAGGTGTGTGTGTATCTGTGTGTATATAGGTGTGTGTGTGTCTCTGCATGTGTGTGTCCCTGTGGTCCTGGCCAGCTGGTATCCAGTAACTCAAGGCTGGTTCCCCTTGTTCCTGCCGTCCTTTGGGCTCCGCCCCCAAGCTCAGGCTCCTCCCCTGGGTCCAGATCTGACATGCCGCCGCCCGCCTCCCTCTGATTGGCCAAGTCCAGGAGGGCGGAGGTCACCTGGGGCCATATAAAAGCCGGGACTGGCTGTAGGGACAGCAGCAGGAAGGAACCAGCTCCACTTGAAGGTAGGCTACTAGACAAGGAGCTCTGATGATAGTCATCTCTTCTTCATCTCTTCATCTTTAACCTCTCTCTCTCTCTCTCTCTCTCTCTCTCTCTTTCTCTCTCTCTCCCTCTTTTCCATCTCTCTCTCCTTCTCGTGTACCTTACTCCTTTGATGAGCATTCACCCCGTCTAACTCCCTCTCCACCTCCCCCTCTCAGATAACCCTCGCACGCCCACGCCGCAGACATGCTGTGTCTCCGTCTGGTTGCCGTGGTGATGACCCTGCTCGTGGCGACCCTACTGGTGTCCCAGGCAGCCGGCTCCAGAACCACACGCTGGCCCAAACCGCCCAGCACTAAGAAACCTCCCCGCACTGGGGGAGGAGGAGGGGGAGGAGGGGGAGGAGGAGGAGGAGGGGGAGGAGGGAGAGACGGCCCCCCTGGTCGTCTGGGCTCCAGACAGACCACCACCACTCCGGCCCCCTCCAGCAGCACGGCCACAGACGACACCACGATGGACGCGCTGCTGGAGGCCTCGTCCCCTTCCCCCTCCGACAGCTCCACCTACTCAGACTCCTACACCACAGAGCTGCACACAGATGCCGTAGCGCCCCCCGGGGCCGGCCTGGGGAACTACACCCTGGACTACAACGAGTGCTTCTTTAACTTCTGCGAGTGCTGCCCCCCTGAGAAGGGCCCTGTGGGGCCGGCTGGGGAGAGGGGACCGGCGGGGGTGACTGGGGACCGGGGCCCCCCAGGTAGAAGCAGCAACATCCCATAATGATAAGCCGTGTGTGCAGTGGGTGTAACAACCTGAATGTTGGTGGATTTATGCTATGTTTCCTTAGAGACTGAGAACTCCTCCTCCTCCTCTCCATCTTTCCTCTCTCCTCATTCACTTTATCCCTCCCTCTCTTCCTCTCTCGTCCCCCTCCCCCCCTTTCCTCCCCCTGTGTGCAGGTCTTCCAGGGGAGAGGGGGGAGGCAGGGCTGAGAGGTCCTCCTGGACTGGCAGGTGCCAACGGACTGAACGGAGACAAAGGTAGAGGCTCACTCCCCTAACCTCCCTCACTCTCACTCTCACTCCCCTAACCTCCCTCACTCTCACTCTCACTCCCCTAACCTCCCTCCCCCTCACTCTCACTCCCCTAACCTCCCTCCCCCTCACTCTCACTCCCCTAACCTCCCTCACTCTCACTCTCACTCCCCTAACCTCCCTCACTCTCACTCTCACTCCCCTAACCTCCCTCCCCCTCACTCTCACTCCCCTAACCTCCCTCCCCCTCACTCTCACTCCCCTAACCTCACTCTCACTCCCCTAACCTCCCTTCCCCTCACTCTCACTCTCCTGACCTCCCTCCCCTCACTTTCACTCCCTTAACCTCCATCCCCCTCACTCTCACTCTCACTCCCTTAACCTCCATCCCCCTCACTCTCACTCCCTTAACCTCTCTCCCTCACCCTCAATCTCACCTGCTAACCTCCGTCCCTCTCCCTCACTCTCACCCCCCTAACCTCCCTCCCCCTTACTTTCACCCCCCTAACCTCCCTCCTCCTCTCTCCTCCTCCAGGAGATAAAGGAGACCAGGGACCTTCAGGAGCCCCAGGGAGGCCTGGAGACAGAGGTGAGGAGGAGGAGGGAGGGATGTAGTGATGAAGAATAGAGGGAATGATTGGAAGAGAGGGATGGAGGCCTGAATGGAGGATTGACAGGTTTGTCTCCCCCCAGGTGAGCAAGGTCTGAGGGGAGAGAAAGGCGAGGCAGGCCCTGTCGGTGCCAGGGGCCACCCTGGGGAGAGGGGAGACCCAGGGCTGAACGGGACCAGAGGGGACCTGGGCAGGGACGGGCCTCCGGGCCCCCAGGGCCCCCCGGGCATCAAGGGCCAAAAGGGGGAGAAGGGGAGATGGGGGAGTGCTCCACGCTGGAAAAGGGGGAGAAGGGGGAGACAGGGTTGCCCGGCCGACCAGGGCTGAACGGAGAACCGGGGCCTCCAGGGGCGAACGGGACCAACGGCCCCAGAGGGCCCCCAGGGGAGAGGGGGGAGGTGGGGGCCCCAGGGCCCAAGGGGGAGGCAGGGGGCAGGGGGCCTTCCGGGCCCCAAGGGGGGAGAGGCATGCCTGGGCCGAAGGGGGATAAGGGCCCCAAAGGTGCCCGGGGCCCCAAGGGTCCCAAGGGCCCTAAGGGAGCAAGTGTGGAGCAGATCCGCTCTGCCTTCAGCGTGGGGCTGTTCCCCAGCAAGTCCTTCCCCCCTCCGGGGCTCCCGGTCAAGTTCGACAAGGTTTTCTACAACGAGGAGGGCCACTGGGACCCGGCACTCAGCAAGTTCAACGTGAGCCACTCTGGCGTCTACGTGTTCACCTACCACATCACGGTGAGGAACCGGCCGCTGCGCGCCGCTCTGGTGGTGAACGGGGCGAGGAAGCTGCGGACGCGGGACTCTCTGTACGGCCAGGACATCGACCAGGCGTCCAACCTGGTGCTGCTGCGTCTGGCCCCGGGAGACCAGGTGTGGCTGGAGACTCTCAGGGACTGGAACGGGGTGTACTCCAGCAGCGAGGACGACAGCACCTTCTCTGGGTTCCTGCTCTACGCCGACCACCAAGCCCTCACCTGACCCCACCATTCACCCCGGATTTACCTTCTTTAACCCTTGACCTCTGAACTGCTCTGCTGCCGGTCTCTGCGTCTCCTCTGGCCTCCTTGCACTACTTTCACCTCTGTAGCACGCTTCACTCTTCATGCTTTATGCTTCATGCTTTAGGCTTTATAATAACACAATAAACAACTTCTATGCTTGAAGTGAGTCTGAGTGTTGTTATGCCTGTATGAAACTGTAGAGGGACTGGTGAATCTGTCCAGATGCACTTAGGTGTCATGGCGCCAACTCACCACTAGAGGTGGTGGTCAGTAGAGGAAAGCTGTTGTGACGCTCAATCAGTATCAGTATAAAGTTTAATCGCAAAGTAAGTTCACAAAAACAAGGAATTTACTTTGGTGGACAGGTGCATACAGTAAACATTTAAGAATCTTAAAAATCTTGTTCATCATGTGTGCAGTTCTTACTTTTTTACTGCACAAATATGCTTAATGCAACATGGTGCATGCGACATGGTGCATGCGACATGGTGCATGCGACATGGTGCATGTAGCAAGTACAGCAGAAGATAAAGTACCAGAAGGTTCAGAAACATTTTCCAGGAACGGTCTGAGTGTAACACAAAAGTGTTAAACTGTGTAATACATCTTAGCTACCAGACACAGTTTAATATACATCTTAGCTACCATACACAGTTTAATATATATCTTAGCTACCAGACACAGTTTAATATACATCTTAGCTACCAGACACAGTTTAATATACATCTTAGCTACCAGACACAGTTTACTATATATATATATACCAGACACAGTTTACTATATATATCTATATATATTACTATATATATCTACCATACACAGTGCAACCATTTTTGTATTTATATGTCAACAACTGTGCAACAATAACAGGAGGGATTAAGGCAGAGGATGTTTGTGTGAGCATGAATAACCCGAACCCGAACCATGAGGAATAGAAATAGAGAAGTTCTGTGTCTTCACCAGCAGAGGGCGCCATGACTCCTCTCCAGCTTCCTGTCTGTAGTGTCAGAACATGACGACGACGATGATACTAAAATGTCAACAGCAGTAGATAGAAAGTGAAGCGTGCTGGTGAGAACAGTAAGTTAGGTTAGAGTGGAGGAGAACATGTGCAGGATATGGTAGTACACCAGTAGTACACTAGTATGGTAGTATACCAGTATGGGTATTGTGGCATACAAACTCTTCTTCTGGGATACTATAAATAGTAAAGTGCAACAAGAGCACTAAGCATGTACAGCATGTTTAAGTTTTAACAGATTTATCAAATAACTCATGTGGCCGTACATTTTTTTTCTTACTAATAAAAAGTTTGGACAGATTTTCTGCTTACTGTTAAAAGAGGAAAGAAAAATAGAAGTACTGGCTAATGAAACCTACGACCCTGATAGAGAACACCACTCAAACCTGTGGAGGGTTAAAGGTTAAAGGTCAACAGAATTTGGGATTCAACGTTGCGCCAGTAAACTCTTCAGGACCCAGAAAGTTCTAGTTCTGCTGGAAGATGAAACCTCATGCTGGAGTAAAGAAAGGAAAGTGAAAGTTAGACTGTTCATGGAGAATGTTTAGATGAAGGGGGTATCTCTCTGCTCAGGAGCCAATCAGGAACACTCTGACCTGAGACAGCCAATCATGACTTAACACAACAAGATGGGGAGAGGAGTATAAAAGTCCTGTCCTGACATGATCACAGCGCACATTTACTGAACTAAGAACTGATTTGCCACATTATTCAAACAAAAAGGCTGGCAGATCTCACTGACGACCATCTGAAGAATATGAACATCTGAACATGAAGTCTGAAGTGTGTATCTGCTGCCACGGAGAATGGAAGATCTGTAAGTGTCTCTTCTTCCTGATCCTGAGGGCTTGTTTGGTGACAGTGGGTATCATGGTGTTATTGTTGGGAAAATTGAAGATGTAACACATTTATCCTGTATAAGAATGATTCTGTGTTCAGCATTCCTTGTGTGTAGAGAGAGGCCTACCCCCAAAACTGAACTTTGGGTAACACTAGGCATATGTAAACAAGGAGACCTGGGCTGACCACTCTCTCTTACTGGAAAGGCCATAAAATATGTCTGGCCTTATCTGTGTTGGGTGAATCATGTGGTCAAGCTTAAAGGGGTCAAAAGGCACACACACACGCACACACGCATGCCAGGTCTATGCAAGGAGCCAATGAAGAAAAGCCATGGAACATTTGCATGCCTTTGTCTTAACCAATGACTGTAAAGAACAGGGCTGCTTAAATAGCTAGCTAGCACAACGTGCTAGCAGACAAACTTGTAGGACAATGGCGTGTGAGTAATATCAGTATCAGTATCTGCCTCTAGAGCTGTCTATGCAATCTGTTTTACATCTGTCTATGCAGTCTGTTTTATATCTGTCTATGCAGTCTGTTTTACATCTGTCTATGCAGTCTGTTTTACATCTGTCTATGCAGTCTGTTTTACATCTGTCTATGCAGTCTGTTTTACATCTGTCTTAGAAGTCTAACTGAGGTATGTTTGTTTCGATGCAGGCGGGCGGCGGGACCCAGGGGGCGGCTCCCCTGCTGGGTGTGGCCCCAAACCACCTGGAGGAGGTGAGAACAGGAAGTCCCTTTAATGATGACATGTTGGTACAATCCTGTTGTGTAGAAGCCTCACATGATCTCTCTCTTCTTGCCACCCACACCCTCTTTCTACCCCTCCTTCCCCCCTCCCTCCCCCTGCTGGGGTCATGTGATCAGGTGATGAATGACCAGGTGTGCTGAGGAGGAGGAGCCACAAGAACCTGCACCTGCTGAATACTTACACCTGTCGTTTACACACGGAGCACACATAAACATCACAACAAACAACAACAACAAGAATACAAAACTTGAAATGAATTATGAATTAGATTAGCGAAATATTTGCAATTAGTTTTCCTTCTTCAGTCACATATGTGTGACCGAAGGGGCAGGTGTAACTATCCAGCATGACCTCTGCTTATCAGCCTCCTGTCCTGGAACGGTTCTCCCGGTTTTCATCTTCTACATTCCTGTCAGGTCAGTCTTAGATTGCTACTGGTGATTCTGTAACCCGGTACTACCTGTGTCAGAGCTTTTACAAACCTTCTAGAGAGCCTACAGCAGAGAACAAGTCTACGTTAGCCTAGAGAGCCTACAGCAGAGAACAAGTCTACGTTAGCCGTGCAGCCTGTGTGAGTATGCTGGCCCGCTGCAGCCAGCTGGATAGAAACAGTGACATCACCAGACACTCCATCTCTATTGCGATTGCGCTCTGGAGACGATTAACGCCAAAGAGGAGGTGGGGTCAAAGGTCGAAGGTCGGGGCCAAGATGGAGGGGGTGGAGCTTAGGAGACGTAGGAGGAGCATGGACGAGCCAATCAACATGTCTGGGGAGAGCCCCCCCTGCTGGACAGACAGAGACGTGTTTACAGACAGACCGGGCTCACGCCCGTCGCATGACTCTCCGGTCAGCACGCCGGCCAACACGCCGGCCACACTCAAGCGATGTCATAGCTTGGAGCTGATAGGACATTTTTGAACGCCAGCAACTACCACGTAATGCTGCTCGAAGTGACACGACAGGACGTTACATCACAGGATGTGATGTCTTGAGTCATGCAACAGAGTGGGAGAGGTAGCGCTGGACCAGGAAGGGAGTCTGGACAGTCTGTGTAAAGTCTGTGTTAACTTACTGTAAAGTCTCCAAAAGTGTCTGAGTAGACCGAGAGCTTCTCAAGGCAGCAACAGTCAGGGACAACATCAGGTTCAGTAATGAGGAAGACAGTTACTCCAGAAACTATCATTGATCTGCCAATCGCTGATGCACTGTGTATATATAAATATCTGTATCTTATGTACTTTTGTATTTTCTTAATAAACTGAAATTGATTCAAATATGGGGGTTATTTTCATCTCAACATTTTCATTTGAAAGTTCTCTTACGACAAGAAAACCTAAGGTGGGCCATGTTTGATGATGTCATTCAGATGAACCAGTTTTGATGATGTCATTCAGATTGAGTAAAGATATATTTTTGGAGAATTTTTCATGCTTTATTGGTCTTAAATGACATGTGACAGGAAAGAGAGAGAGACGACATACAGGACCCTACATGTGCACACACATGTACAGAATATGTACTTATACACACATACAAACACATGGACAATGAATCCCACCCTATGCAGGACACTTACTCTGCACTGAGCAGCTCCTTCAGCGACCGGCTCCTTCACCCTAAGTGCTTGAAGGAGCCGTACTGCAGGTCCTACCTTCCTGCTGCTGTGAGACTATACACCCAGCACTGCTCTACCTTCCTGCTGCTGTGAGACTATACACCCAGCACTGCTCTACCTTCCTGCTGCTGTGAGACTATACACCCAGCACTGCTCTACCTTCCTACTGCTGTGAGACTATACACCCAGCACTGCTCTACCTTCCTGCTGCTGTGAGACTATACACCCAGCACTGCTCTACCTTCCTGCTGCTGTGAGACTATACACCCAGCACTGCTCTACCTTCCTGCTGCTGTGAGACTATACACCCAGCACTGCTCTACCTTCCTGCTGCTGTGAGACTATACACCCAGCACTGCTCTACCTTCCTACTGCTGTGAGACTATACACCCAGCACTGCTCTACCTTCCTGCTGCTGTGAGACTATACACCCAGCACTGCTCTACCTTCCTGCTGCTGTGAGACTATACACCCAGCACTGCTCTACCTTCCTGCTGCTGTGAGACTATACACCCAGCACTGCTCTACAAACACAAACACACACAGGACTCAACCACTGTAAATAACTAATGGACACACTTAAAGTGCTAAACTACTGTGCAATATTTATATGTGTTTATATTTATATTTGGTCTCCATATGCAACTGGTGTTATCTTTTTTTAATATATTTTTTATGATATCTCATACTAACTTCGTAAAGGTCTATGAATACTTCTGTTCACTTTGCTGCTGCAATGCCCAAATGTCCCCATTGTGGGACGAATAAAGGTATATCTTATCTTAACTTATAAACACACACATATTCACACTCACACTCAAACACACACACACACACACACACACACACACACACAGACACACAGACACATGTGTGTTGGTGTCCATGAAGTGTTTCAGTGATCTATAGTTCATCAGAAAGAGGAATCTGAATCTGATCAACATGATAAACAGGATCCGAAACCAAGGATCAGCATTCGTACATGTAAGGACCTGTATGTTTGTGTGTTGGTGTGTGAGTGTGTGTGTGTCAGAGGACTTGTTATGTTTCTGGTCCTCTGCCAGGGACTTCCTGGGCTCTGCTGTGCGTGGCCACAGAAGTCACACACTCAAATACACACACTCACACACACATTATACATATACACACACTCACACACACACACATTATACATATACACACATCCTCAAACCACACCTTTCATGTGATTGTTGTGAGGAATGTTCAGTTTGTTGTGATCAGATTGGGAGCAGAAGAGGACCTGACTGACTAAAGAGTTGAACATTAGACTCGAACACAGCTAGTGGAGCTGAGCTCTTCAGTGCCAGACTGGGTTCCACATCAGGAGCACGTTGCTGCATGTTGCTGTGGAAACAAAGAGGTGCGGCTAGTGAGGCGCTATGTCTTGCGTCTCCTGCATGAACCAGCTCCGGGTTAGTTAGGGTTAGGGTTAGTTTTAGGGCAGGGAGTATTTGTTCAAAGTTTTAGGGCAGGGAGTATTCTACAAGTTCAAGAGTCCAACTAAAGTTACTTACACGTCAGCTGTTACGTTCCATCTCCTAAGTATCTGGGTGTATCTGGGTCTTTAAGGTCAGCTATTGCTTCTGGTTTACATAAAGGCAAGCATAGTTCATGTAAGGACATTCAGATAGTTTAGTTAATAGTTTCATACAGTTTTGGCCCCAACAATAACTTACCACCTACATTACACCATAAATTACAACATGCTTTAAACCAGCCTCCTTCTTGACTTGCTGTAAGCTTCATAACAGACCACGGTCACATGATGAAGAATCTGTTACACTCTTGATGTGACAGAAAGCTGGAGGAGCGATGGCGCCCTCTGCTGGTAAAGACACACAACTGCTCCGTTCTGATTCCCCAACGCCTTTCACTATCTTGCTCCTCATCCCTCACTGTCCTACGTTTTAAATGATTCCATCTTCCAACACACCTGATTCTAATGAATGGGTAAATAATGGGTCATTATCCAGCTAATAATGACCCATTCATTAGAATCAGGTGTGTTGAAGCAGGGAAACGCAGACATACAGGACAGTGAGGGGATCAAGATGGAGAGCCACTGCTCTGCGTCAAGTCACAGCAACAAACCTTGGGAACTTTATGTTTGTGTGTTTGTGTTGAAGAGAGCTTGTTTTAGTGTGTGTGTGTTTGTGTGTCTGTGTGTGTGCGTTGTAAAGAGCTTGTGTGTTATGTTTTGGTTTGTGTTACAGAGAGAGTGTGTGTGTGTTTTGGTGTGTGTGTGTTGCAGAAAGAGAGTGAGTGAGTGCAAATGTTAGCATTTATTTCTGTGATTTATGTCTGACATGCAGCGTGACCGTGTGTGTGTGTGTCTGTATGTATGTTTGTATATTTGTGTGTGTATGTGTGGCTGCATTAGTATGTGTGTTTACAGGAGTGTGTGTACGCGTGTAAAGGAGTGTGTGTGTGAGTGTGTGTGTGTGTGTGTGTGTGTGTGAGAGTGACTGTGTTGGCAGAGCAGCAGGGTAATCTGTGAGCTGCAGCGTGTCCCTGCTGTGTGTGAGAGCTGCTGTTGTCCTGCAGCCCAGCAGATAACAGCACATTAGCATACTGAAGCTGCTGGCTGCAACAGCCTTCTCCATGTGTGCTGAGCTGATAAACACACACACACACACACTCCTACACACAAGCATACAATCACACATACAAGCTCAAGCACACTCATTCTCACACACACAGACACTAAACAAACACATACACAGGAACAGACACACACACAGGAACAAACACACACACAGGAACAGACACACACATAAAGGTATAAAGCGTGCCCCCCCCCTCCCCCCTCTCCTTGGTCCTCCTGTCTATCTTGGATGGGCAGCCGTCCACTAGGTAGCTGATTGGCTACCGTCCTGGCCAATGAGGTCACCCCCGTGGCAGCCTGCTGTTCTAGAGTACTGCAGGGGTTCTAGAACACCTGGGAGGAACCGTGGGTTCTCTTCCTCTGACTGAAGAATCGCTGGTGCTCCTGTTCCAGGGGGACTGTGTTCTGGGGTGAGAGAGGTAGGAGGGGGGAGGGAGGGGGAGGGAGGAGGGAGGGGAAGGAGGGAGGGAGGAGGGAGGAGGGAGGAGGGAGGAGGGAGGAGGGAGGAGGGAGGAGGGAGGAGGGAGGAGGGAGGAGGGAGAGGGAGGGAGGGAGGTAGGTGGGAGGAGGGAGGGAGGGAGGGAGGGAGGGAGGGAGGGAGGGAGGGAGGGAGGGAGGGAGGGAGGGAGGGAGGGAGGGAGGGAGGGAGGGAGGGAGGGAGGGAGGAGGGAGGAGGGAGGGGAAGGAGGGGGAGGGAGGAGGGAGGGGAAGGAGGGAGGAGGGAGGAGGAGGAAGGAGGAGGGAGAAGGAGGGAGGGAGGAGGGAGGAGGGAAGAGATAGGAGGGAGGAGGGAGGAGGGAGGTGTACTGAGACAGACCCAAACACATACTGAATTCTACTGCAAGACTGTCATTTACTGGAACTCAGCAATGGTTGTACAAACAGGAGAGAGAGAGGTAAAGAGAGAGAGAGAGAGAGAGAGAGACAGAGAGGGAGAGGTAGAGAGGGGTAGAGAGGGGTAGAGAGGGGTAGAGAGAGGTAGAGAGGGGTAGAGAGAGGTAGAGAGTCAGAGAGAGGTAGAGAGAGTCAGAGAGAGGTAGAGAGGGGTAGAGAGAGGTAGAGAGAGGTAGAGAGGGGTAGAGAGAGGTAGAGAGAGGTAGAGAGAGGTAGAGAGGGGTAGAGAGAGGTAGAGAGAGTCAGAGAGAGGTAGAGAGGGGTAGAGAGAGGTAGAGAGAGGTAGAGAGAGGTAGAGAGGGGTAGAGAGAGGCAGAGAGAGGTAGAGAGAGAGAGAGAGAGAGGTAGAGAGAGGTAGAGAGAGGTAGAGAGAGGTAGAGAGAGTCAGAAAGAGGTAGAGAGGGGTAGAGAGAGGTAGAGAGAGGTAGAGAGAGGTAGAGAGAGGTAGAGAGAGGTAGAGAGAGTCAGAGAGAGGTAGAGAGAGGTAGAGAGAGGTAGAGAGGGGTAGAGAGAGAGGTAGAGAGGGATAGAGAGTCAGAAAGAGGTAGAGAGAGGTAGAGAGAGGTAGAGAAAGGTAGAGAGAGGTAGAGAGAGGTAGAGAGAGAGAGGTAGAGAGAGGTAGAGAGGGGTAGAGAGAGAGGTAGAGAGGGGTAGAGAGAGTCAGAGAGAGGTAGAGAGGGGTAGAGAGAGGTGGAGAGAGGTAGAGAGAGGTAGAGAGGGGTAGAGAGAGGTAGAGAGAGGTAGAGAGAGAGAGAGGTAGAGAGAGGTAGAGAGAGGTAGAGAGAGAGAGAGAGAGAGAGAGAGAGAGAGGTAGAGAGAGAGAGAGAGAGAGAGAGAGAGAGAGAGAGAGAGAGAGAGAGAGAGAGAGAGAGAGAGAGAGAGAGAGAGAGAGAGAGAGAGAGAGAGAAATGAATCTGGGGCAGGGAGCTCCCTCCACAATGGCAGGATATCCTGGTCACACAGTCACCCTGACCTCGCACAGTAAGTGATCACCCAGCAGGAGGAACTGGAAGTTGTCACAGGCTATCAGGAAGTGAGGTCCCTTGCAAGAGTGACGTGTGTGTTGGGGGTGTGTGTGTGTGTTGGGGGTGTGTGTGTTTGTGTTGGGGGTGTGTGTGTGTTGGGGGTGTGTGTGTGTTGGGGGTGTGTGTGTGTGTGGTGGGGTGTGTGTGTTGGGGGTGTGTGTGTTGGGGGTGTGTGTGTTGGGGGTGTGTGTGTTGGGGGTGTGTGTGTTGGGGCTGTGTGTGTTGGGGGGGTCTCCAGTCTGCAGGTTGCAGGACAGACACTTCACTGCTTTCCACAGGGTTTATTGAAGTATTTCATAGAAAAGTCATTGATTGCTTTAACATTGTGAATAGATATATATCAAACAACAAACAAGGTATTATTTTTCCTCAAACAGAACTTACAATTCAATGCCCCTTAGATTTATGAATACAGGGAAACCAAGGTACCAAGATGGACTGTCTGGTGTGTGAGGGGTCAGGGGTCAGCTCTCTGATTTACTGAATAAGACCTGCTGGTGAGTAGAGTCATCAGAGAGAGAGAAGGAAGGGGGAGAGAGAGACAGAGAAAGAGTGGGAGAGAGAGCGTGAGGGAGAGAGAGAGAGGGAAGGGGAGAGAGAGCATGAGGGAGAGAGAGAGAGAAAGAGAGAGAGAGAGGGAGAGGGGGAGAGAGAGCGTGAGGGAGGGAGAGAGAGAGAGACAGAGAGGGAGGGAGGGAGAGGGGGAGAGAGAGCATGAGGGAGAAAGAGACAGAAAGGGAGGGAGAGGGGGAGAGACAGAGATAGAGGGAGAGGGGGGTGATTATTTTAGTGTACCTTACTAAACTACAACTGCAGTACAGTAAAAACCATCTAACACACTGTACAAACGTCTTCATCTGTGTTCTGCTAGCGACTGGTACCTAAACAAGCTTCAGCAGACTGGTGTCATCTCCTGGACCACGCGTCTAACACACGCTACCACATCCCCTCACATCACACACACAACAGTATCATGTTACATGTTAGGGTCACGTAACTGTGTCTCTGCTCGTCACTGGGTTTATACTTCCACCTTCTTCAACTCATCTTACTCCTCTACCTCTTCCTCTCCTCCTCCCCCTCTCCTCCTCCCCCTCTCCCCTCTCCCCCTCCCTCCCTCCCTCCCTCCCTCCCTCCCTCCCTCCCTCCCTCCCTCCCTCCCTCCCTCCCTCCCTCCCTCCCTCCCTCCCTCCCTCCCTCCCTCCCTCCCTCCCTCCCTCCCTTCCTCCTCTACCTCCTCCCCTCCCTTCCCCCTCTCCTCCTCCTTCACTTCTCTTCCTGCTCCCCGCCTCCTCTCTTCCTCCATTCCTGGACAACGTATAACATGCAGAATTTACACTCCGGTCTTAAGCTGGACCAGGGGACGTTCCCATCTGAGTAATCTACTGAGATCTACTGTAGAGATCTACTGTTGGTAGATCTCCTGACCCCTGAGGCCCCTCCCCCTCCCCCTGAGGCCCCGCCCTCTGGGTCCTGGAGGGGACAAAAGACACCTCAGAGAACCTGATAGAGTCATCCCTCTCTCCATCTCTCCCTATCTCATCCCTCTTTCCATCTCTCCCTCCCCTCTCTCATTCTCCTCACATCTCCAACATCATCACCATCTTCATCAACATCATCACCACCACCATCATCATCGCCGTCCGGCGCCATCCAGTGACCGTGCAGAGCGCCGCAGGTCCCTGGAGGTCCTGGGGGCCGGTCTGGTCCTGGTGACCGGAGGAGAGTCCTGATCCTCGGGGAAGCTGTCTGGGCTAGCATCCCCGTCTGGAAGACTCCCACAACTGGACCCTGGAGACAGGGCCTCCAGCAGCTCCTCCCTCCCTGCGCCCACCGCCCCCGTGCCCACCGGCCCCCCACCCTCCATCCCCCCGGCCCCCGCCACGGTCCGCGCCCCGCCCCCATCCTGGTCCTCCAGGAGCTGCGACAGGAAGCTGATGTACTTCATGGCTAGACGCAGGATCTCGTTCTTGCTGAGCTTCTTGTCGGGGGGGTGGGTGGGGATGAGCTTACGGAGCTCCGAGAACGCCCCGTTCACGTTCTGCTGCCGCCAGCGCTCACGACTGTTGGTGAAGATGCGGCGCACAATTTTGGGCTGGCCCGCTATGAAGGGGGGGGGGGGGGGGTGGAGAAGGCAGGTGGGAAGGCATGAGAAGGAGGAGTAATCAGCTCTATAGAGTTCCTGGTGACTAAACCTCTCTAGAGGTCATCAACATGAGGAAATATCTCCCCTTCCCTTCTCTGCCTACACACACACACACCAGCTACAGCTACCATCAACAATTGCCTGATATGAATCCAGGATGAATGGATTAGGGTTGAGAGATGGAGGGGTGGAGAGATGGAGGGGTGGAGAGATGGAGGGGTGGAGAGATGGAGGGGTGGAGAGATGGAGGGGTGGAGAGATGGAGAGGTGGAGAGATGGAGGGGTGGAGAGATGGAGGGGTGGAGAGATGGAGGGGTGGAGAGATGGAGGGGTGGAGAGATGGAGGGGTGGAGAGATGGAGAGGTGGAGAGATGGAGGGGTGGAGAGATGGAGAGGTGGAGAGATGGAGGGGTGGAGAGATGGAGGGGTGGAGAGATGGAGGGGTGGAGAGATGGAGAGGTGGAGAGATGGAGGGGTGGAGAGATGGAGGGGTGGAGAGATGGAGGGGTGGAGAGATGGAGGGGTGGAGTGATGGAGGGGTGGAGAGATGGAGGGGTGGAGAGATGGAGGGGTGGAGAGATGGAGGGGTGGAGTGATGGAGGGGTGGAGAGATGGAGGGGTGGAGAGATGGAGGGGTGGAGAGATGGAGGGGTGGAGAGATGGAGGGGTGGAGAGATGGAGGGGTGGAGTGATGGAGGGGTGGAGAGATGGAGGGGTGGAGAGATGGAGGGGTGGAGTGATAGAGGGGTGTTGAGGCAGACTACACAGTAGAGATCTTACCATACATATAAAGATCTAAACATCTCCTACCCTCGTCCAGCTCCACCTCGTAAGGCGCCGGGCGCCTCTTCACCCTGCTGCTGGGGTACATCCCAAACTGCTCCGGCTCCCCCTGGCTGCTGGGAGGAACACACGCGTGAGGAACACCATACAGACACGCGTGAGGAACACCATACAGACACGTGTGAGGAACACCATACAGACAGACACACAAATAGCACAGTAAACACACAGACACATAAGGAGCACTACACACACATACGCATGAGAAGCACACACACACATGCATGAGGAGCATGACACACACACTCTCTGCATACAGTATACACATATACACACATATACATACACAACACAAACACTCTGTATACACAACACACGGTATTTCTACACGCACTCAGTGTATGCAAGCACACACATATACTATATAGTGTATATACATATGTATACATATATGCACATATACACATGCCTACTGTATACTTTATACATGTTTGTACAGTATAGACACGATAAACATGTTTGTACAGTATAGACACGATAAACATGTTTGTACATATACACACACACACCACAGTCTCCTTTTCATTTTGAATGAAAATGTATCACATTTCATTGGGTCAAACAACCAGGCAAATATTTCATAAATGTTACAGGACCACAGACATAATAAACAACATTACTACGTTTCTACTGTGCAAGTTGTGTTTTCAAAATAGCATTAAAGGGTTTGACAGCGCAAAAAATGCAATACATGACATCAGATAAATTATTAAGGTTTTTTTTTTAAAGGTAAATAAAAATGACAAAAAAGTATTTGTCATTCCTTGTCATTGTAAAACAATTTAAAATAAATCTTAGTTTACCTGTTGATGGCCAGAGGTTGTGCCAGGTTGTACAGCATCGCTCGCGCCGGGATAGGGAACGCGTTTGGGCTCAGCTGGACCATTCGAGCGTCGTTCAGATTGTCTCTGTGCGGCAGCGGCAACGGCAGCGGCACGGGAGGTCTGCGAAGCTCCGTGATCGGTACCGTATGTCTGTCCGCTCTCAGCTCTCCCGCCTTTATAATGCCTCTCCTCGAGAGCTCTATCACGGGCACTTCCCTTTTCAGGTCAAGGGCGTCGCGAGTTGTTTCCTTGGCAACGCCGTTGGTGATGATAGTCCCATTTAGCGCGCTCTGAGGAGGAGCGTCATCAGACTCTGCTCCCTCCTCCTCCTCAGCGAACTTCTTCTCCTCCTCTTCCTCTTCCTCCTCCTCCTCCTCGTGCTTGTATCCATTCGCAGTGACGACAGAGCTCGGGCTCGGTCCACGAGACTCCTTACGAGGACTACCGACCTCCCGTGTCCGTTTCTCCATCATCCCAGCTGCCAGAAAGGCCTAGCAGTGCCCTCCTGGGACCGCGGACCACAGAGGAAGAAATAACTGTTTGCAACACGGACAGAAAGAGTTAAGCTTCAAGTCTGTACAAATACATGTTGATTTAATTTGATTTGAAGTCTAAATGTCAGATTAATACCACCTCCATTCCTCCAAGACCACGGAGCGCGTGAGCATCATAAATGATGTGACATAGCCTAATTTATGAAATCATCTTTATAATCGAACTTATAAGTCACACACACATACACACACATGTTGTTAACTCAGCCAGAACACGGATAAACTGACAGTTTCAGCCGTCATCTGGGTTTCGTGCTGTTGCCGTAGGGAAGATTTCCACAGCCTAGCTTGTTAGATCCGAGAATGGGCTACAAATAGCCTAAGCACAATGACTTGTCTGAAAATTTCAACAATTGTGTTGATTATTTCGAGTTGATATGAAGTGGTTTTAAATTCAGTTTTGGTCTCTGTCTAGAGCTTAAGGTCTAACGAAATTCCCGTTAGGCCCTTCCGTCTGAACGTCTAAAATGGACAGAATAGCTTCAGTCATCTTAAACCGTAAATCGGTATTACCAAAGAATGAAACATTAATTTGATAGCCTACCACTTTGTTTGTTTGTTCTTGCTAATCCATTTATTTTAGAACATGTTTTATAATTTAAAAGGATCATTCTGAAATGTCTTTTTAGATCTGGTATCGCCGTCTCAAATCCATTGAGTTTGTCATTTTAAGTCCTGTGATCGATTCTATCAAGATTGAGTGTTTAATATGGGCCTATACAGACATTAAATCGAACGTGAAAAAGAATACATGTCTATTTCTTACAATATTTTATTTCAGAAAATAGGCCTTTGTCAATGACCATTTAAAACAACGATCTGAACATTGAGCCTATCCGTTTCCTAAATCTGTAACTCCGGAGTTTTTCTATTGTGTTTTTTTTTCTATCGTATCATAACGTTTCTATGCATCAATTAAAATGACCATATCACACTTTAGTTAAGCTACAAAAAAAATCCTCTAAAATGGGCCTTGTCTGCTTCATTCCTGTGTCCGTCCGAACGAACAATAACTGAAAACACCGAAATATAACACAACATATCCTTCATCAGAAATCAACGTAATAACCTTCGAGTCTTATATAAAAACATGATAATAATAAAGACATTTCGATTTTCGCTTACCTTTCCTGACGTGTTGTTGATGTTAGTGTGTGAGTGGAGCCATTTTGTAAGGGGGTCATCCATATCTGGGTGTTTTTTTCCAGCCAGAGGAGCGACTGTGTGGAACTGGAAGTGATGTTGGAGTTATTCCTCACCGCATCCCGCGCGCTGTTCGGTATGGGGAGCGGAACACCGGCTCAATGTGGCCAGGAGAGATAAGCGCGCGGCAGCGGCCTCCTCGCTTGCGATAAGCCGCTAAACCCATTATTTATGAAATGATTCATTATTATTTGGCTGTCGTAGGCTATATAGGCTCGTGGAGGGCAAGGCATAAAGAGATACGGAAGCAGCTTAGAGGCGATGGAAGCGAAGCCAGAGGTGAGGTAGTTAAAACGCGTTTGATCTGGGAGTAAATAAACGAATAGTCTAAACGAATGTTTTGAATAAGATGCACTCCGGTAACACGTGCATACTGATGTACACACGCAAGACTAATCACTCACCTGTATGACAAGAAAAATAAGCTAAATCTAAATAAGAATGTTATTTATACAAATTAAAAAGGCAAATAATAATAGGCCTATGCACATTAATAATCCAGTATTAAAACTGTCTAAGAAAAAAAAATACCGGATTTTCTATTTGTATTTAACCTAATTTAGAAGGTTATTAATTAGGCATACAGTACGTCTATAATAACATATTCTATAGGCCTACAATGTAATTAAATCATTTTAATGTATTAAAGTATTGATCCAAATGCATCTTTAAAGATCCACCTGAAAACACTGCAAACATCATCTGATGTCACCCGGCCGACACTGTTCCCTGTCACGTGCTGTCACGGCGGGGTGGCCCGGGCTGGGAGTCACGGTCAATTTATCCCGGCTCCCACGGGGCCACATGGCCGGGGAAGATAACCTCGTATCAGCGTTGCGCCATCAGAGAGAAGACAGGGAGTATCGGGCTGTGATGGGCCTTCACCGGGGCGTGCGGACAGGACGGACGGCTAGGTGATATTGATTCAGTTTTATTTGACTGCTTCAGGGAAGGCTGTTACTGTTATTTAGGCTGTGGGCCTCATCAACTTGGTAAATTAATGAGGTCTGTTGGCCCTTGAATGGCGGCAATCTCAGCGCATGGCCCGTTATTTATCCCGTTTTGTTTGTTATAGGTTGCACTTATTAAACATCACACACACACACACACACACACACACACACACACACACACACACACACACACACACACACACACACACACACACACAGTAGGCTATTAGGTCTAAATGAACAAACTGGTCTTGTAATTAGCCTAACATATTTAGGCTATCGATAGAAATCCAAATAAAGTGAAGAAATTGACAAAACGCGCAATACAGGCAAAAAAACACTTTTTTAACTGAAGCGTTTGCGGTTAGAACTCCAATGGGTTCAGTCACGATATTTTCTCGCTGTTGATGTCCTGTACAACGGCCGTCACGAGCACCATCCTGCATCGCTCAAGACAACCCCCATCTCTCGTGCAACCCACAAATCTGTCACACGCCAGTTTATCTTCACGTTTGACATACAGACCACTTAGTGGTCAACAAAGGATATGCAAATATATGCAAGGCATTTTCTCAGAAGGTTAATCATAATATCTAGGCTATTTATTGTTAGACAAAAATAATTACACATTCAAGTTTCAGCTCAGACAAACATAGCTTCTCTACAACATTACAACCAGTCAACAGTAATTCAATAGAAAATTCCTCAATTTTTTAAAATAAACTTTGATTTACATGTTAAAACGATTTTATCTGAATTGTAATACTATAATTATATTATGTCATTTGCTGAATTAACGTAAGGAGTGCTTTACTGTTAGTATGTACCTGAACACTGCTGTTTCCTGGGTTCTGTTTTTAACCAGGATGTTCCAGTTTAAGCTTTTTAGCGGTTTTCCATGTTGAAATAAAAAAGATTTTCCCAACAGTGGCGGTCCTCAAATTACAAGACAGAGTTTTACTAGACCCTGAGCTGAATCACCTTCTCTGGTGTTTGTAGAGATGAGGTGTTTCTGAGAGGGTGTAGATGAGGTGTTTTTGTAGAGATATGTTTCATAGAGATATTGTGTTTATAGAGAATGTGTGAAGACTACAGTCACTGTTAGTGGAATGGATGAATACATGTTTAACTATTCCGGTTCCTGTACGTTCCTGTGTTCTTGTACGTCTCAGGTCTCAGTGTTATCCAGGTTCCTGCAGGTTTTCAAAGTTGGTGTCTGTAGGTTCCTTCTCAAAGCTGGTTCCTGCCAGGTTATTCTGTGTTCTCTTTATTTTCAAAAAGTCAATTTAGTTCCTCCAGGACTCCTTGGGTTCTTCCAGGTTCCCCAGTCCTGCAAGTTCCCCAGTCCTGCAGGTTCCCCAGTCCCCCAGGTTCCCTAGTCCTGCAGGTTCCCCAATCCTGCAGGTTCCCCAGTCCCCCAGGTTCCCCAGTCCTGCAGGTTCCCCAATCCTGCAGGTTCCCCAGTCCCCCAGGTTCCCCAGTCCTGCAGGTTCCCCAGTCCCCCAGGTTCCCCAGTCCTGCAGGTTCCCCAGTGCCCCAGGTTCCTCAGCGCGGGCTGCGGCGGCAGGGCAGGATGCGCAGGGAGGCTGTGCTGTCGCGGGTCATGAGCCGGGTCACCTGGTCCAGGGTCAGCCCACCCACAGCCTCCCCGTTTACCTCCAAGATCTCATCCCCTACCCCCAACAGCCCCATGTACTGCCCCTCCCCCGGGCCACCACCCACCTGCTCTATGTACACACCTGAGGGGGGGGGGGAGAGAGCAGGAAAGGGGAGAGAAAGAAGGGGAGAGAAATAATCCTATTTTAATTGAAACATATTTATTGTGCAGCACTGGGGGAGTGGCCTCAAACATGCAAACGTGGTCTCCTACCTGTGTCGGGGCGACCTTTGCCTCTGGAAATGAGGAAGCCGAAGGGTCCGTTGGGTGGCCGGGAGATCTCCAACAGCAGGGTGCCGTCCTGGAGGGGCTGGGATACCGCGGGGCGCAGAGCCCCCCCCACGGGGCGCAGGGCCCCACCCGGGGCCAGAACCTCCTCCACACTCAGGGCCCTCTGGAGCTCCCTGGAGGGGGGAGGTAGGGGGGGGTATGTGTGCAGAGTGTGTGGAGGTAGGGGGGGTATGTATGTGTGGAGGGATGACGTTTGTCAAAGTTAAAAGGTGAAAAACACAGATGTCTCTTTATCTTCCTCTCTTCTATACACACACAGACACACAGACCTAGGAGCCAGTCCGTAGGGCACGTGCAGCTCTCCCAAGATGGTGGAGCGCTCGGCTCTCCTCTCCAGACTCTGCACTGACGACGCCTTGCGCAGCTGGGCCAGCGGGGACACCTGCTGGAGCACCCCGGTATTACAACCACAACATAACAGCCAACACAGGCTAACTACCAGAGGAGACCGAGAGAAGAGGGGAAGAGAGGAGAGAAGAGAGGACAAGAGAGGAGAGGAGAGAAGAGAGGAGAAGAGAGGACAAGAGAGGAGAGGAGAGAGGACAAGAGAGGAGAGGAGGAGGAGGAGAAAGCAAATAAGCAAAGCAAAGAAAAGGAGAAGAGAATAGAATAATAGAGGAGAGGGGGAGGAGAGGGGGAGGAGGGTGGCAGTACTGACGGTGTTGAGGGCTTGCAGGGAGGGGGTCCTCTGCAAGCGTGTGGGGGAGTGAGGCCTGCGGGTGGGGCTGGGGGAGCTGGTGCGGGGGGACGGGACGCTGAGCTGCTCCATGCTGCTGGAGCGGCCCCCCTTCACCAGCCTGCCAACGCTGTTCAGACCCAGGGAGGAGAAGAACCGGCGCAGGGACAGCTTTCCTGGACCCCTGCTGCTGGAGAGAGGGTCACGTCAGGGGGGGGCAGGGGGGCGTGTGAGGGGTGTGTGTGAGAGGGGTGTGAGCTGTCAGTGTCTCTGATGGGATAGTGGGGGGCGGTGTTGGCTCTCTTTACATGTATGTTGACATCTCTTACATGTATGTTAACATCTCTTTACATGTATGTTGACATCTCTTTACATGTATGTTGACATCTCTTACATGTATAATTACATCTGTTTACATGTATGTTGACATCTCTTACATGTATGTTGACATCTCTTTACATGTATGTTGATATCTCCTTACATGTATGTTGACATCTCTTTACATGTATGTTTATGTTGACATCTCTTTACATGTATGTTGACATCTCTTACATGTATAATTACATCTGTTTACAAGTATGTTGACATCTCTTTACATGTATGTTGACATCTCTTTACATGTATGTTAACATCTCTTTACATGTCTGTTGACATCTCCTTACATGTATGTTGATATCTCCTTACATGTATGTTGACATCTCTTACATGTATGTTGACATCTCTTACATGTATAATTACATCTGTTTACATGTATGTTGACATCTCTTTACATGTATGTTGACATCTCTTTACATGTATGTTAACATCTCTTTACATGTATGTTGACATCTCTTTACATCTATGTTGATATCTCCTTACATGTATGTTGACATCTCTTACATGTATGTTGACATCTCTTTACATGTATGTTAACATCTCTTTACATGTATGTTGATATCTCCTTACATGTATGTTGACATTGTTGACTCAAAGCTACATACAAAGAGCATCCAGAAGGTACAGCAGAAGATCAAGGATCAGAGATTCTAAAAGTGTTTCAGTGACTGTGTGTCCAGCTTAAGTCTGTGTCTCTATATCATCCGATGCGTGGGCGGGGCCAACTCACCGAGCTCCTTCAGGGCCATCCTCCCATTGGCCCTCTGCCTTCAGGTGCTCCGACCGCAGAAGTTCCGCCCTCAAGTCGTCTGTCCTGGACACGCCCAATCCCCGGGGGCGGAACTCTGGAATGGGGGGAGGAGTCAGCGGCCAGCACCACACCTGGAGAGGTGAGGAGAGGAGACAGGTGAATGAAATCTTAGGAAAACATTAAGTCAGTTTAACTGCAAAAAAGAGCCAGTATCCCCCTACCTACAGGGTCATACAAGGTCAAACAAGGTCGTACAAGGTCAGGGTCACGTCATGTCCTCACCTCCATCCGAGGGCGTGTCCCAGAGTTCGGCTGGCGGAAGGTCTGGGGTGATCCTGGCAGAGGAGTACCGGAGAGAGGAGGGCCGTATGCAGGGCACCAGAGCGGGGGGCCCCGCAGCCTGGGAGGGGGCCAGCCCCCCCTCAACCCCCGTTTCCAGGGCCCCCAGCCCCACCGGGCCCCCGGGCTCCCCGGCCTGGCTCAGCCTGAACTGGACGGAGGGGCCGGTAGAGGGCCGGGGCCTGGAGGAGGACTTCAGAGCAGACTTGATAGGCAGTGGAGGGGTGGGGCTCTCCCTGCTGTTACCCACCGGAGGGCGCTCGGTGGGGCTCTCTATGGGGGCGTAGCCCCGGGGCCGTGGGAGGGAGTTGCGTCTCTGGGCCCAGGAGGGCCCGTAAGGCCCGTTACCGGACTCCAGACGGCTCTCTCCCTTACGGCTGCGTCGGCGCAGCTTCCCGAACCCTGACCTCTTCCCCCAACCGCCCCCACCCCCCCGGCCCCCCCGGCCCCCCCCACAGCCGTCCTCCCCCAGGATGAAAGCACCCGCAAACGTCACCACTGGCACTTTGACTTTTGCTCCCTGGGCGCTCGGTTCCGATTGGCTGGGAGGTGGCGCCCATCGAGAGGTCGGCTTCTCTGATTGGTCATCGTTGGACAGCAAGGGGGTGGGAGCAGCCTGGGGCTTGCCCGCCATTGGAGGAGGGTCTCTCAGGATTGACCCACATGCCTCACACTTCCTCAATGTCACTTCCTGTCCCCATGCAGTCTCCACGGCCGCTGGCCCTGCCTCTTCCTGTCTGTGTGGGGCCACGGCGATGACAGGGTCCACCCTCTTCTCCTTCTTCCCCGCCTTGAGCTTGTGGCTCCGCCCACGCTCCCTCACCCTGTCCAGGTAGCGAGACTCCGCCTCCCTCTCTGATTCGTCCTCGAACCGCACCCGTGTGGGTGAGTAACCTTGGTGACGCAAGCGCCGGTCGCCGTTAGAGGAGTCTGTCTCCTGGGGAACAAGGAGTGGGCCGGGCTGGGGCGGAGCTGGAGCGGGGACTTCTCCACCTTCTGTGGTTTTGAGCTCTGCAGGGTTCTGGGGAGGAGCAGGGTGCTGTTGCTGCCTCCTGCTGGATGGGAGGAGAGTAGGAGAGGAGATGGAGGTGAGGGAGGGAGGGAGGGAGGTAGGTAGGGAGGGAGGGAGGGAGGGAGGGAGGGAGGGAGGGAGGGAGGGAGGGAGGGAGGGAGGGAGGGAGGGAGGGAGGGAGGGAGAGGAGGGAGGGAGGGAGGGAGGGAGAGGAGGGAGGGAGGGAGGGAGGGAGGGAGGGAGGGAGGGAGGGAGGGAGGGAGGGAGGGAGGGAGGGAGGGAGGGAGGGAGGGAGGGAGGGAGGGAGGGAGGGAGGGAGGGAGGGAGGGAGGGAGGGAGGGAGGGAGAGGAGGGAGGGAGGGAGGGAGGGTTTAAGCAGTTGTTAAATGACTGGTCATGCTATTGTAACTTAAACCTTTGCAACCCTGCAGTGAATGACTAGCTTCACAGCCACATCACTGTGACAACAGAACATCCAGCCTCACAGCCACATCACCGTGACAACACTCATCCAAATAGACAATACATCAAAGCCCTGTGTAATTCTCAGTGTATGTGCTATTTGTGTGTGTGTGTGTTTCCGCAACTGCGTTTGTGTGTGTGTGTGGGCCGGTAGTGTTGGGGCTAATACGATCAGTGTGAATGTACACTGCAGACAGGTAAGGGGACAGGTAAAGGGATTGGAGGATGATAAACACTGGAGGAAAACTATGTTTCATAAACATGATTACATAAGACAAACAGCCTGGTGGCTCACCAACCTCTATCAGCTTAAGCCCAGTTATGATTTCAACACTAACAGCAGTTACATAACAACAGCTCACCGAGGGAAACACTGGAACAGGGGGAGGGAGAGACAAAGAGAGTGATAGAAAGAGAGAGAGATAGAGAGATAGAAAGAGAGAGAGATAGAGAAATAGAAAGAGATAGAGATAGAGTGATAGAAAGAGAGAGAGATAGAGAGATAGAAAGAGAGAGAGATAGAGAAATAGAAAGAGATAGAGATAGAGTGATAGAAAGAGAGAGAGATAGAGAGATAGAAAGAGATAGAGATAGAGTGATAGAAAGAGAGAGAGATAGAGAGATAGAAAGAGAGAGAGATAGAAAGAGAGAGAGATAGAGAGATAGAAAGAGATAGAGATAGAGTGATAGAAAGAGAGAGAGATAGAGAGATAGAAAGAGATAGAGATAGAGTGATAGAAAGAGAGAGAGATAGAGAGATAGAAAGAGATAGAGATAGAGTGATAGAAAGAGAGAGAGATAGAGAGATAGAAAGAGATAGAGATAGAGAGATAGAAAGAGATAGAGATAGAGAGATAGAAAGAGAGAGAGATAGAGAGATAGAAAGAGATAGAGATAGAGAGATAGAAAGAGAGAGAGATAGAAAGAGAGAGAGATAGAGAGATAGAAAGAGATAGAAAAAGAAAAACAGACAGAAAAGGAGATGGAGAGAGAGAGAACACATACATACACATACACGCACCCGCAAATGACACACACACACAGACATACACACACACACACGTACGCACATGCTAACGACACGCACACACACAGACATACACCTACACACACACACACACGGCGGACTGACAGGTGGTTGTATCTCTGGTCGGACTGCGAGCGGCGAGTCGGCCTCTCTCCTTTGACGTGATTGGACCGGGCCTTGAGGCGAGCGCGCTCCAGCAACAGCTTAGCCTGCTCATGTCTGGGGCTCAAAGGAAGCTCTTCTGATTGGAACAGAGACCTATCAATTAAGAAGGAGAGAGGGACAGACACCTGTCAATCAGAGAGAAGAGGTTAGTAGAGAGAGAAGGAAGATATGATAGAGGGAGAGGGAGATGGAGAGAGGGATAAAAGACAGAGAGAGGGAAGAGAAGTGGGTAAGGAGAATGAAGGGTTGTTGGGGGAAAGAGACAGAGGGAGTGAGAGAGAGTGAAATAGTTAGAGTGAGAGAGAGAGACAGTGAGAGAGAGAGAGAGAGAGAGAGAGAGAGAGAGAGAGAGGGAGGGGATGTGTAACAGCAATTACGTTCATACATTTTTAAACAACTAGGCTAACACAGCCTGTGGAGATATCTCCCCCTCCCCCTCCCCCTCCATCCCGCCTCGTCCCCTAAGCCCTCTTACATCAGAGTAGAGGAGCATCAAACCAGTCACACACATACAACACACACACGCACACACATACAACACACGCACGCACACACATACCACACACACCACAAACACAAACACTGGCTTAGTATGGTAGTGCGTTGTTCCATGCAGGGTTTATCCTCTCTGCTGGCTGTCAGGGAGCTATGATACCCTGGGATTAACCCCCAATGCATCATCATCCTGGGATAGGGGACATGCTACGTAGCATAGCGTGCCAACACCCTATACACAGCTACATACATAGCTTAGTGTGCTAGCATACTGTACACAGCTAAACATGTCGTTTACCTTGGAAACACAACAACATACTCTCCATAATCTGACAACTGACTCATCTGTTTACAAATGACTCATCCAGTAATCCACCTGAATTTGAATTGGTTGACCTGAGAACTGACCAACTCACATGGTTAGAACTGACTCATTTAGTTAGAACGGACTCATTTGGTTAGAACCGACTCATTGACACACCTGGGGTTATTCTAATTCACCACAAACTGAACTGATTCACCTGAGGTAGAACTGACTCCCCTTACAGGAGAACGACTCCCCTGGGTTAACTCACCTGGGGTAGGACACAGGAACCAACCTGTTGGAGTCACTGTCCAGGCAACCTGGCCATGTAAGGGAGTACACACAATCATCAATAAATATAGACGCATACACACATCATCAATAATTATCAATAATCATTATGTACAGATGCACACATCATCCTGTACACACACACACATCATCCTGTACACACACACACGCCAACAATAATGATCAATAATCAGTAAAAAACACAGCTGAGGTCTTCCCATCAGCTGGTATGGTATCTCAGCTGGTCTGGTATCTCAGCTGGTTTGATATCTCAGCTGGTTTGATATCTCAGCTGGTCTGGTATTTCAGCTCCTAACCCCTCCAACTGCAGCTTAATCCCTCATATGCAGGTATTAGAGGTGCTTAGAGTGAGATCATACAGGCCAGCCCCCCCCACCAGGTCTTACGTAACACCAGGCCATGCTATCCTGTAGTCAGGCCCTGCTATCCTGCAGTCAGGCCCTGCTATCCTGCAGTCAGGCCCTGCTATCCTGTAGTCAGGCCCTGCTATCCTGCAGTCAGGCCCTGCTATCCTGCAGTCAGGCCCTGCTATCCTGCAGTCAGGCCCTGCTATCCTGCAGTCAGGCCCTGCTATCCTGCAGTCAGGTCCTGCTATCCTGCAGTCAGGCCATGCTATCCTGCAGTCAGGCCCTGCTATCCTGCAGTCAGGTCCTGCTATCCTGCAGTCAGGCCATGCTATCCTGCAGTCAGGTCCTGCTATCTTGCAGTCAGGTCCTCCTATCTTGCAGTCAGGCCATGCTATCCTGTAGTCAGGTCCTGCTATCCTGCAGTCAGGCCCTGCTATCCTGTAGTCAGGTCCTGCTATCCTGTAGTCAGGTCCTGCTATCCTGCAGTCAGGCCCTGCTATCCTGTAGTCAGGTCCTGCTATCTTGCAGTCAGGCCCTGCTATCCTGAAGTCAGGCCATGCTATCCTGTAGTCAGGTCCTGCTATCCTGTAGTCAGGTCCTGCTATCCTGCAGTCAGGCCCTGCTATCCTGCAGTCAGGTCCTGCTATCCTGCAGTCAGGCCATGCTATCCTGCAGTCAGGCCCTGCTATCCTGCAGTCAGGTCCTGCTATCCTGCAGTCAGGCCATGCTATCCTGCAGTCAGGTCCTGCTATCTTGCAGTCAGGTCCTGCTATCTTGCAGTCAGGCCATGCTATCCTGTAGTCAGGTCCTGCTATCCTGCAGTCAGGCCCTGCTATCCTGTAGTCAGGTCCTGCTATCCTGTAGTCAGGTCCTGCTATCCTGCAGTCAGGCCCTGCTATCCTGTAGTCAGGTCCTGCTATCTTGCAGTCAGGCCCTGCTATCCTGAAGTCAGGCCCTGCTATCCTGTAGTCAGGTCCTGCTATCCTGTAGTCAGGTCCTGCTATCCTGTAGTCAGGTCCACACATGAACGCATGCAGGAAAACAGAGAGGCTGACAAATGGATGCTCATCTTTGCGCTAATCCAACTTGACATGCACACCTACTCACACACATACTCACACACACACCTACACACATTCTCACACACTTCAAGCTCACTCTCAGATTGTTATAAATAGCAGTTAACATCTGTTGTCCATCCAGCTGTTCATCACATGACCCTCACACACTCACCTCAAGCTTTACCCCCACCCTCTCCTCAACCCTCACCCCACCCTCTCCTCCATCCTCACCCCACCCTCTCCTCAACCCTCACCCCCACCCTCACCCCACCCTTTCCTCCACCCTCACCCCCTCCTCCACCCTCACCCCACCCTCTCCTCAACCCTCACCCCCACCCTCACCCCACCCTCTCCTCCACCCTCACCCCCTCCTCCACCCTCACCCCACCCTCTCCTCAACCCTCACCCCCACCCTCTCCTCCACCCTCACCCCCTCCTCCACCCTCAGCCCCACCCTCTCCTCCAGCTAGGGCTGGATGGTGTGGCCTAACATGTATGTCAGAGAAAGGTTGAAAAAATATTCTCAGTACTGCAGCCTCTCACTACTGCAGCCTCTCACTACTGCAGCCTCCAAATTGTGAAAGTAACGTAGACGTAACGTAGACTTGCGCAGCAGAAATCAGCTAAGCCAAATTCATACCAGTATATTTCTATACCATTCATACCATCCACCCCAACCTCCACCCTCACCCTCTCCTCCACCCTCACCTCCATTTTCTCTTTAAACATCACCTCCAAATCCACCCTCAGTCCAACCCGAGCCTGACCTCCACCCTTATTTACCTACATCCTCACCCCCTCACTATCATCCTACTCACATCAAACAACACACAGCTGTGATTGGCTGGATAAAGCATGACCTCATAAACACAGCCAGCTGGCCGCGTCGTGAGAGGCCTAGTTCAGACAGCGTCATGGTAATGCTTGTGACCAACGACACCCTGAGAGCTACTCTGGTTATGATCAATGATCTCCTTCATGCACTTCTGTTACCCACACCTCCTCCACCCTGTCACCCAGGTAACACCCACACCTCCTAAACAGTTGAACATGGGTATCACCAGATTTCATCTTTCTTCCACCACCTGAACATAAAGCAAAGGTCTCCATACCTCCTCTATCTTCCCTCCTGCTGACCTCGTCTCCATAGCGGTACGGGTTGTCAACACAGAGCCCCTCCTCCCGCTCGGGCCGCCCCCGTCTTCCTCGGGCCCTCTGATTGGCTTCCACCCTCTCGTCGATGGACAGAGCACCGCCCTGTGAGCACACGCTCTCACAGCTGTCAGCCCTCCACAGCCCTCCCACCGGCAGGTCGTTCTCCAGCCCAGGCTCCGCCCCCCGCCGCTCACACCTGTCCAGGTAGTTCTCCAGGCTGTCAGAGCGCTGGAGCTCCCAGGGGGTTGCCATGGCACCGCCCCAATCTGCTTCCTCCAGCATGGTTCTCTGGTGCTCATCAAGCTCCTTCATAGGAAGTGATGCGGTTGGAGTGTAGTCCTTCACATGAAGTAATGAGGTGTAATCCTGAGTGTAGTCCTTCACAGGAAGTGATGAGGTCAAAGTGTAGTCCTTCATAGGAAGTGAAGTCCTAGAGTAGTCCTTCACAGGAATGGATGACATCAGAGTGTGGTCCTTCACAGGAAGTGATGAAGTCAAATTGTAGTCCTTCACAGGAAGTGATGTAGTCAGACTGTAATCTTTTACAATAAGAGACGACATCAGAGTGTGGTCCTTCACAGGAAGTGAAGCAGCAGCACACAGTGGCTCTGCACCGTTCAGGTGGAGGGTCTCTGGACGCACTACTCTCCAGAAGCCTTTAGGGGGCGCCCAGTGTCGAGAGGAGGAGGAGGATGTGGTGGTGGAGGAGGAGGAAGAGGAGGCAGAGGTCATCAAGAAGGAGAGAGAGGAGGAGGAGGGCGGAGCAGGCTTTGAAGGAGAGGGGCCGTCTGTAGTGCTGCTCGAGACATCTGTCCTGAGGTTCTCCACACTGGACCCCTCGCCCAGGCCTCGAGGAGGAACAGGTTGACAAGAGGCAGTCCCAACTGGGCCTCCGTCAGAGCCGTTCTCCCGTCCCCCCTCCTGGAGCTCCGGGCCTCTGGTTCCCCGGCCATGTCAGGTGGGGAGGTGTTTAGATGTAGTCTGGCCACCTCCACCTCCACCTCCACCTGCACCTCCAGCTCACCATCCTCCTCCTCTTCCTCACTGCTGCTCAATGCCCCTCCACACTCGGGGTACTTGAGGGAGACTGGAGGGTTCACCCTACCCTTGCCACGGGCCTTCTCTCTGGGTATGACTAGGGACCAGCCGGGCCCCCCAGGCTGGATGTCTGATGTTTTCTTGTCTCTCCTCCTCTCCCTCCGCCCGGGACGGTAGGATACAGCCCTCACCTTGGTCTGTAGGGCGTGCACGGCAGAGCCAGCCGGAGGGGAGGGGGGCGAGGGAAGGGTGGGAGGCCCAGGCTCAGACGCTCTCTCCTGAGGAGGGGAACCCGAGGGGGATGCCTCTCTCTGGATCTCCAGTTCTAGGTCTTCCATGGAGCACGGCCAACACAGAGTCTGGGGACGGATGGAGTAAGGGATGGAGATGGTGTTGGACAGGGAGGGATTGGGGTGGAGGAGAAAAGGGGGAGGATGAAGGGGGGGGATACAGCAAATGGAAGTGCAGTATTGGAATAGAAAAATCTGAGGTTACAACCCACATGCAGATAGGGTTAGCCTACATATCTAGCTACAACAGATAAAGAGATAAGACAGGTAGATATAAAGGCATGACACTATACAGGAAGTGGGTGGGTAGAGGCAAGAAGTAAAGCATTTGACAGCAGGATAAAGGGTTCTAATCCCCCCTGTACGTCATTTTGGATGAAAGCGTCTGATGAAGCAAGATGTTGTGAATGTGTTGAACTCCTCATAAGGCTGAACTCGTCATAAGGCTGAACTCATCATAAGGCTGAACTCGTCATAAGGCTGAACTCGTCATAAGGCTGAACTCTTCATAAGGCTGAACTCGTCATAAGGCTGAACTCCTCATAAGGCTGAACTCGTCATAAGGCTGAACTCGTCATAAGACTGAACTCGTCATACGGCTATATATGACTACGTTCTTGTTCCGCAGCTCAGACGGGTTCGAGGCCCGCACGGTGTGACCTCCAGCCGCAGTGTGTCATCTTGTACCCAGAGATTAGAGCACACACACGGCTAATCCCCCAGGTGATCATGTTAGGGCGACCATGATGCTGTCATATCTACTTCATCAAGGGAATCTGACAGAATGTTTCATATTTGGAGGATGAGTAAACAATATATTATATAACAAATAAACTCCCAGATAATATAAATAAATGGGTGATGCGTCTCTTGGTTGAAATCCGATCAAACATTTCAAAACTCTCAGGCATTGAGCAATGATAATCTCTTATGCTTAAGTGTTCGGAAACGCTTTCACTGTTGTTATTCAAGAACAGACATAATATCTAGGTTTACAGACAGTCGTTGAATCATGAGCTTCAAATCCAAAACACATTAGTAGCCTGCAGATATTCATAACAATGTGGAGACAAATTTACCGCCAAACCTTTTCAGATCCTGATTAATGTCCTCCTTGGGCGCAAATCGTTTCAGAAAGTTACGTACCGCACAGAAACAGGAGCGCTGAAAATATAATTCAATAACTCCGGCGCACCATGACTCAAACTAACGTGCATCCTGAGACCGGTAACCGGGAGAATTATTTGTATGTCATAAAAAAAACGCAAGCCGATAAACCATATTTAGAAATGGAACAACTTTTCCCTGTGGACCAATAATGACACGAGAGGACTGCGCGTCCGTTGGTGTCCCACGGTAGAAACCGACTAAGGACTGTGCTCGAGCTTATAGCCTACCACGTATACCACTCGAGCTGGGCGGTCTCTCAATATTCGTTATTGGTCCGCTAATCCTCATGGAAATGAGACGGATTAGACAAAAACTGAAAAATAAAAATGGTCCTGCCTTAAATTTCGCACTGGTGAACGGACGCAATCTGTTGCATAAGTGCAGTCCACTGGAGCGTGTATAATTTCTACTACACACCTCTAATAGGTCAATCATCGATATAGTGATATATTGGACCGATGTGGCCTATAGTTTTGGGGTGAACAGAGAACAACAAGCAACATGCCGTAGTAGCCTATAGCCTGCAAAATCTGTTACTAAGAATTATTTTCTAAATATTTTGTTCACAAAGGCAAATTTGACCATAAACATTTGTTTGAAGAAAACTAGGCGATTATCTCTCTTTCTTACTGTCTCAAAAATTGTAACTATTCACAGGTAAAAATTCAAGAGGCGCGACTGATTTAAGTTGGGAAATTGTGTATAGGCTACCACTGTCACCAGATGTGATCGAGGCGACAGATGTTCAAAGCTTCCAGTCGTTTTTTGAAGGTACAGAGTCTAACCAACAGATGGCACACTTGACCCGCACCACAGCAGGACGGTAGCGGGTCAGTTGAGCGACTAGAGTTGACACCCAGACCTCGGCAGCAGCAAAGCTGCACAGTCGACATGGCGACCGACATAATAACACATCACTTCCCTAAAGACAGATGAAAATCTTCCAAGTTTTGGAATGAGTAAGTGAGCTACGCATTTATGGACGCGGTATATCCGCAATACAGGCCATATGGTTGTATAATTTGTTTTCGGATAGATATATTGGTTGTGGAAGTTGGCTAGCTGGCTAGCCCTGTTAACGAGAACGTTTGTTAGCAGCAGCGCACAGGGCGGGGGTAGTTAGCCTGCTAGCTCCTCTAGCTAACGTTGCTAGCTAGCTGTCTTCTCATTCGTATCAGGGAACATCCAGTTCGATCGCAGTTGTGTTATGCTGTCAATATTTGTAAAGTTACAATAACAAGAGACTATATAGTGATTTTATGGGTTGATGAAACAGATTTTGTGTATAGTCAGCCAGTAGTAACTGGCCTAATGTTAGCATTTACGTTACATAATATGTGCTATTATTGCCACACACTTATCTAGCCTAGCTTTTTAGCCTAGCCTGCAAACGTTAGCCGGCTAGCCAACAAGTCATAGGCTAGCACAGCTAACTACTTCCATATTTGACGATTTTATACGTGTGGTGAAGACAATGGAAATCAAAAGCAACTTATGGAACTATACCCAACATTAGTTTGCGTAACGTTAAATGTACTTATTTCCATGTATATCAGTTTGCTAGACCAGCTTGTGTTTTCCGCAGCGCAAGTTAGCTACAGCACAGTCCCACTAAAGCCTCTTTGTCCTATTCGCAGGCACTAGCTAACGCAGCTAGGCCACATCATAGCCCGCTAGCAAAGTATTCCCTGACAACGATGTTTTTCTGACGTGTTGTAAACACTGGGAATACCATAATACCCCAAATACATCTGAGGTATTTGTTTTTCACTTTAGAGTTTCTAGCTATATATAGCAATACCCCCCCCCCCCCAATTTGTTTCTTCCAAGTACCGTGTTGGACCACGAAGGTAGCTACCTAGCTTGCGAAGACCGGCGGGCTGTCCGTAAGAAGAACCTGGCTAACTAGCTAGTTAGCCATTTTGAATTTGTCTCTCAGACAGAATCCTGTCTTGTCATGTCACTTTTAGTAAACTATGTATGTGTATGTTTAAATTACCCGTCTTCTCTATGTCTGGCGTTTTGACTAAGTTGGCTAGGGCATGTTTTTTCATAGAACCTGATGTCGATGTTCGTTTATTAACGGTTGAATGTTAGTCTATTTTGCACAACTATGACAAATGTACTTCCTTCTTGTGTGTTTCTTTGTATCACACGGCAGTTGACTTGCTATTCTCCAGGTAGAGACGCATCTGGACTCGTATCTAAACTAACTACACATCCGTGTCGAATATGTTTCTGTTTCACTTGACACCGTTTTTATCAGTCAGTTTGCGCCGTGCACGAGTGTAGCGATAGTAAGGGTGAATGGCGCTGGTGCTTAGTTAATGGTGCTTGTGATGACTGTTCTAGACTTTACAGGTTTTAATGTACTGATGTTCTTTATTGTCTCTCTCTCTCTCCCTCCCTCTCTCTCTCTCTGTAGGATTTGTCACGTGATGTGATGAGCATCCACGATGTGTGAGAACATTTGAGAACGATTGAGTTCGAAAAAAAAATTCTTGATTCCAGTGGAATCTTCCATATAATATTATATTTTTTTTCTTTGTTAAAAAAAAAGTTCCCTCCCCCACACACACACTTAACACACCCACCCCACCCCTGACTGCCACCATGCCTGTCCAAGCCCCCCAGTGGACAGAGTTCCTACTGTGCCCCATCTGCACCCAGACGTTTGAGGAGGCTGTGAGGCGACCCATCAGCCTGGGCTGTGGGCACACCGTGTGTAAGCTGTGCCTGAACAAGCTGCACCGCAAGGCCTGCCCCTTCGACCAGACTGCTATCAGCTCTGACATTGAGCAGTTACCTGCCAACACCGCCCTGCTGCAGCTGGTGGGAGCGCAGGTACACACCTGGGGGGGCTGGCTGCGTGGGAGTTGTGTGTGTGTGTGTGTGTGTGCTGGGGTTGTGTGTGT
Organism: Hypomesus nipponensis; assembly: GCF_054491055.1. Lineage (NCBI taxonomy): Eukaryota > Metazoa > Chordata > Actinopteri > Osmeriformes > Osmeridae > Hypomesus > Hypomesus nipponensis. The sequence continues at coordinate 18,215,945 of NC_140370.1, read as the reverse complement.
GCATGGAGTATGGGTGAAGGGTGTGTCTCTAGTAGGAAAACAGGTGTGTGTGTGTCAGCTCAGACAGATCCAGGTTCTGCCAGCATGCTACATGCCAGGGTGTGTCCTCATAGGATTGTTCTAGTCAGATTGGTGTTGTATGTGTGACTAGCTGGCTAGTATGTGTGACTAGCTAGTCAAGGGTCAATAATCGTTCCAGTACAGATGAGTTGTGCTGTTGCCTTGGTAACTTAGCTGTGTCATAGTCAAACTCCAGACTACTATGGATGAGGTAATCTGTGTGTGTGTGCACACATTGAGAGCCCAGTTCTGGGATGTGCTGGAGACAGCACCATATTGGTGGGGTTCTAAACACACACTCTAAACTGATGATGTGATTGTTCCGGTTCTAGAATGTGTGTGTGTGTTCTGACGGTGGTGGTGTTGTGGTGCAGGTTCCCAAGGCCCAGCCGGTAGCTCTGATCTCCAGCTCTGAGGACCTGCAGCACTATGAGGAGGCCAGGCAGTGTGTGGAGGAACTGGCCCTCTACCTCAAACCACTCAGCAACACAAGAGGTAGACATGTATACACACACATCCATCTACCACACACACACACACACACACACACACACACACACACACACACACACACACACACACACACACACACACACACACTTCCACAGGATAACCCCCCCCTCCCTCCCTCCCTCCCCAGGCGTGGGGGTGAGCAGCGCCGCCCAGAGCATGCTGAGCCGGCCCATGCAGAGGAAGCTGGTGACGCTGGTGCACTGCCAGCTGGTGGAAGAGGAGGGCCGCGTGAGGGCCATGCGGGCTGCCCGCTCCCTAGGGGAGCGCACTGTCACCGAGCTCATCCTGCAGCACCAGAACCCACAGCAGCTCTCCTCCAACCTGTGGGCCGCCGTCAGGGCCCGCGGCTGCCAGTTCCTGGGGCCAGGTAACGACACACTAGACACACACACTAGACACACACACACTAGACACACACATACTCACCCAGCCAGTCAGGGTTCCTCTCTAACTCTCTGTGTTGGTGTGTCCTCTCTGTGTTGGTGTGTCCTCTCTGTGTCGGTGTGTCCTCTCTGTGTCGGTGTGTCCTCTCTGTGTTGGTGTGTCCTCTCTGTGTCGGTGTGTCCTCTCTGTGTCGGTGTGTCCTCTCTGTGTCGGTGTGTCCTCTCTGTGTCGGTGTGTCCTCTCTGTGTCGGTGTGTCCTCTCTGTGTCGGTGTGTCCTCTCTGTGTCGGTGTGTCCTCTCTGTGTCGGTGTGTCTTCTCTGTGTCGGTGTGTCCTCTCTGTGTCGGTGTGTCCTCTTTGTGTCGGTGTGTCCTCTTTGTGTCGGTGTGTCTTCTCTGTGTCGGTGTGTCCTCTCTGTGTCGGTGTGTCCTCTCTGTGTCGGTGTGTCCTCTCTGTGTCGGTGTGTCCTCTCTGTGTCGGTGTCCTCTCTGTGTCGGTGTGTCCTCTCTGTGTCGGTGTGTCCTCTCTGTGTCGGTGTGTCCTCTCTGTGTCGGTGTGTCCTCTCTGTGTCGGTGTGTCCTCTCTGTGTCGGTGTGTCCTCTCTGTGTCGGTGTGTCCTCTCTGTGTCGGTGTGTCCTCTCTGTGTGTCCCCCAGCCATGCAGGAGGAGGCTCTGAAGCTGGTGCTGCTGGCTCTGGAGGACGGCTCTGCTCTGTCCAGGAAGGTTCTGGTTCTGTTCGTGGTCCAGAGGCTGGAGCCACGCTTCCCCCAGGCCTCCAAGACCAGCATAGGCCACGTGGTGCAGCTCCTCTACAGGGCCTCCTGCTTCAAGGTAAGGCTCTGGGGTGCAGCTCCGCTATGGGGCCTGTTGCATCTGAATAGGGCTGATGGTGCCTACATATGAAGGCTCAGTGGTGCAGCTCCATGATAGGGTCTACCTCATCAAAATAGGTCAGAGACTGTCTGTAAACAGCTCCACAATCAGGACAATCACCAGCAGCCAATCAGAGCCATTTTACTAAATCCCGACACCCGAGACAAATCTACTTAATAAAAAGAAGAAAAAAAAGACTGAAGAATACAAAAAACAAAACAAGAAATATGAAAGCCCCCCTCCCCCCCACGGTGGCGTCTACTAGGTGACGAAGCGAGACGAGGACTCGTCCCTGATGCAGCTGAAGGATGAGTTCCGGACGTACGAGGCGCTGAGGCGGGAGCACGACTCCCAGATCGTCCAGATCGCCATGGAGGGCGGCTTGCGCATCGCCCCCGACCAGTGGTCCTCTCTGCTGTACGGAGACCAGTCCCACAAGTCCCACATGCAGTCCATCATCGACAAGGTGGGGATCACAATCCTATGGTGTTCAACTCCAAAACACTGTCCCATCATCTCTACAACTCAAGCTTACCCTGTGTGTGTCTGTGTCTGTCTGTGTGTGTGTGCAGCTGCAGACCCCAGCCTCATTTGCCCAGAGCGTGCAGGAGCTGACCATCGCCTTGCAGAGGACAGGAGACCCAGCCAACCTCAACAGACTCAGACCTCACCTGGAGCTGCTGGCCAACATAGACCCCAGCCCTGGTGAGATCACACACACACACACACCAGCCCTGGTGAGACCACACACACACACACCCCAGCCCTGGTGAGACCACACACACACACACACACACACACACCAGCCCTGGTGAGACACACACCACTATGAAAACGAGTTAGGCTCACAGAAATGTGTGTGTGTGTGTGTGTGTGTGTGTAGACGCGCCCCCCCCCTCTTGGGAACAGCTGGAGAAGGGTCTGGTGGCGGTGAAGACGGTGGTTCATGGTCTGGTGGACTTCATCCAGAACCACAGTAAGAAGGGAGCAGACCCACAGCAGGTAGGACCTTTAACCCTGACCTTTAACCCTGACCCTGATGATGGAGGGAGGGAGGGATGATGAGGAGTAACAGCTCCTCTCCCTGTGCCCAGCCCCCCCAGCACAGCAAGTATAAGACCTACATGTGCAGAGACATGAAGCAGAAGGGAGGCTGTCCCAGAGGAGCCAGCTGCACCTTCGCACACTCCCAGGAGGAGCTGGAGAAGTAAGACCTCTCTCTCTTTACCTCTCTCTCCCTCTCTCTCTCTTTACCTCTCTCTCCCCCTCTTTCTGTCCTTCTCTCTTTAACTCCCTCTCCCTCTCTCTCTACATCTCTGTTAAAAAAAGTTTAAAAGGGTAGACTTTTTTCTTCTTGAAAAAACCACACCCACACACCGTTCTCTGCCCATGACTCAAGTTGTTAACCAGTAGAACCAGTTCACTGTTTTATCTAGTGTGTGTGTGTGTGTGTGTGTGTGTGTGTGTGTGTGTGTGTGTGTGTGTGTGTGTGTGTGTGTGTGTGCTCCTCCCAGGTACCGTAAGATGAACAAGAGACTGGCGGCTCGTCTCCCTGGCTCCTCCCTCCTCCCAGATGACGGGCTGGGGATGGAGGTGGGCGTGGCCCGCAAACCCTCGCCGCTGGCTAATGGCTCGGCCCCGCCCCTGCCCCAGCTCATTGCCCGTGGCGCCGACCCTGCCTCCTATGACATCATGAGGAAACCCCTAAAGCTGGAGGGAGGGGGAGGCTCCGCCCCTGGGTCGCCTCCTGACTCGTGAGTAGGACACACCTCATGTCCCGGCGCCTGCTCTGATTGGTTGATGGTCGTAACAGAGCACTGACAGATTGGTTGATGGTCGTAGCAGATTGCTGACTGGCTGCTCTGAGTGCTGTAGTATTATTGAGTTAGTGTGATTGAATGTTGGTGGTAATAATCAATAATATCCATACTGTCCTACTGTCCTCATCACAGCAGCTAACCTCTGTTTCCTCTCCCTCCCCCCTCCAGGATGAACTCGGGCCCCAAGTCCGGTATGCTGGTGTCTCACCCCCTGCCCCCCCCAGGCTGCCAGGAGAGCACCTGTCGGGGCCCAAGCAGGGTGGCGGGGCCCCCCGGGGCCCCCAGATGTACCCTCCGCAACAGCAGCTGGCTGACATGTACTACTCAGACTCCAGAACTCCACCTTCCTCCACTCAGTACGAGGCCTCACAGTACCCCTCTGGTGAGACCCCCCCCCCCTCTCTCCTGCTCGCTCTCTCTCCTGCTCTCTCTCTCCTGCTCTCTCTCTCCTGCTCTCTCTCTCTCTTGCTCTCTATCTCTCCTGCTCTCTCTCTCCTGCTCTCTCTCTCCTGCTCTCTATCTCTCCTGCTCTCTATCTCTCCTGCTCTCTATCTCTCCTGCTCTCTATCTCTCCTGCTCTCTCTCTCTCCTGCTCTCTATCTCTCCTGCTCTCTCTCTCTCCTGCTCTCTCTCTCCTGCTCTCTCTCTCCTGCTCTCTATCTCTCCTGCTCTCTATCTCTCCTGCTCTCTCTCTCTCCTGCTCTCTCTCTCCTGCTCTCTCTCTCCTGCTCTCTATCTCTCCTGCTCTCTATCTCTCCTGCTCTCTCTCTCCTGCTCTCTCTCTCCTGCTCTCTCTCTCCTGCTCTCTATCTCTCCTGCTCTCTATCTCTCCTGCTCTCTCTCTCCTGCTCTCTCTCTCCTGCTCTCTCTCTCCTGCTCTCTCTCTACTGCTCTCTCTCTCCTGCTCTCTCTCTCCTGCTCTCTCTCTCTCCTGCTCTCTCTCTCTCCTGCTCTATCTCTCCTGCTCTCTCTCTACTGCTCTCTCTCTCCTGCTCTCTCTCTCCTGCTCTCTCTCTCTCCTGCTCTCTCTCTCTCCTGCTCTATCTCTCCTGCTCTCTCTCTACTGCTCTCTCTCTCCTGCTCTCTCTCTCCTGCTCTCTCTCTCCTGCTCTCTCTCTCCTGCTCTCTCTCTCCTGCTCTCTCTCTCCTGCTCTCTCTCTCCTGCTCTCTCTCTCCTGCTCTCTCTCTCTCCTGCTCTCTCTCTCTCCTGCTCTCTATCTCTCCTGCTCTCTCTCTCCTGCTCTCTCTCTCCTGCTCTCTCTCTCCTGCTCTCTATCTCTCCTGCTCTCTCTCTCTCCTGCTCTCTCTCTCCTGCTCTCTCTCTCCTGCTCTCTCTCTCCTGCTCTCTCTCTCCTGCTCTCTCTCTCCTGCTCTCTCTCTCCTGCTCTCTCTCTCCTGCTCTCTATCTCTCCTGCTCTCTATCTCTCCTGCTCTCTATCTCCTGCTCTCTATCTCTCCTGCTCTCTATCTCTCCTGCTCTCTCTCTCTCCTGCTCTCTATCTCTCCTGCTCTCTCTCTCCTGCTCTCTCTCTCCTGCTCTCTCTCTCTCCTGCTCTCTACCTCTCCTGCTCTCTATCTCCTGCTCTCTATCTCTCCTGCTCTCTATCTCTCCTGCTCTCTCTCTCTCCTGCTCTCTCTCTCTCCTGCTCTCTATCTCTCCTGCTCTCTATCTCTCCTGCTCTCTCTCTCCTGCTCTCTCTCTCCTGCTCTCTCTCTCCTGCTCTCTCTCTCCTGCTCTCTCTCTCCTGCTCTCTCTCTCTCCTGCTCTCTATCTCTCCTGCTCTCTATCTCCTGCTCTCTATCTCTCCTGCTCTCTATCTCCTGCTCTCTATCTCTCCTGCTCTCTATCTCTCCTGCTCTCTCTCTCCTGCTCTCTCTCTCCTGCTCTCTCTCTCCTGCTCTCTCTCTCTCCTGCTCTCTATCTCTCCTGCTCTCTATCTCTCCTGCTCTCTCTCTCTCCTGCTCTCTCTCTCTCCTGCTCTCTCTCTCTCCTGCTCTCTCTCTCCTGCTCTCTCTCTCCTGCTCTCTCTCTCCTGCTCTCTCTCTCCTGCTCTCTCTCTCCTGCTCTCTCTCTCCTGCTCTCTCTCTCTCCTGCTCTCTATCTCTCCTGCTCTCTCTCTCTCCTGCTCTCTATCTCTCCTGCTCTCTATCTCTCCTGCTCTCTCTCTCCTGCTCTCTCTCTGACTCTCTGAGCCTCTCAATGTCTCTGACACACTCTCTCTCTGACTCTCTTTCTGCTAGAGTCTCTAGAAAGGGAGGAATGAATGAGTAAGATAAGGAATGAAGAAGGAATGGA
>NC_140370.1:18175000-18207500 GCF_054491055.1 Hypomesus nipponensis | reverse complement strand
CCCTCTCCCTCTCCCTGACTCCTCTCTCCCTGACTCCCCTCTCTCTCTCCCTCTCCCCCTCCCTGACTCCTCTCTCTCTCTCTCTCCCTCCCTCTCCCCCTCCCTGACTCCTCTCTCTCTCCCTCTCCCTCCCTCTCCCCCTCCCTGACTCCCTCTCTCTCCTCTCTCTCTGCAGAGTGTGGAGGGTAAGGGTCTGGAGGCTCCCAGGAGGGGGGCGGAGGGGAAGGATGATGACCCCATCATCCCATTCGGCCCCCAGCCCACTGTGTCTCGCTTCGGAGCGATCTCACGTACCTCCAAGACAGGCTACCAGGGCCCCCCGCATGCCCTGGGGCCCCCGCATGCCCTGGGGCCCCCGCATGCCCTGGGGCCCAGCGGGCAAAAGCACATGGCTGGTGAGCGCCGTGGTGTGTGTCGTGTGTGTGTGTAGCGTGTGTGTGTGTGTGTGTGTTAGAGCCCGACCGTTAAAGGATTTTGAAGAGTGATACCGATACCAATATTTGGTGATTTAAAAGTCCAATATTCAGATATATTGGCCGATATGAACTACTTAACCGAGAGTGAGGTCATGCCGGGAAATATCCAACTGAGGCCTGAACCCGATTCCCTAACCACTCAGCCACCTGACTCCCTAACTATGCAACACCAACACTCATAACATGTTTGAAGAGTTTTTCGTCTGTTTTTTAATTTTTTATATTCATTTATTTATATATTTTTTGTTTTGTACCTTGTTTGTATTGTGAAGGCATAATATAGTTTTAAATTTTTTTAAAATATCGGCCATTATAAATGTACTCGTGCGTGCGTGCGTGCGGGAGGGAGGAAGGGTTTATCCTGTCTGTTGTCTTGAATGGCACTGTTATGTCTGTGATCAGTGTAACTGCATGACAAGGTAAATAATAAATTGTGTGTTTGTCCCGTTCCTCCACCAGAGTACGCCTATGGGAACCATGGAGGATGGGGCGGAGCCTCTTACTCTGCCCACCAGCAGGTCTCCTCCTCTCAGACTCACTTTGCTGAACGGTGAGACACCCTTCCTTTCTCTCTATTTGCCCCCCCCCCCCCCCATTCTGGATGTGCGGTGCTGACTGTCCTCCTCTCTCTGGATGTGCTCCTGGATGTGCTCCTGGATGTGCTCCTGGATGTGCTCCTGGGTGTGCTCCTGGGTGTGCTCCTGGGTGTGCTCCTGGGTGTGCTCCTGGGTGTGCTCCTGGATGTGCTCCTGGGTGTGCTCCTGGGTGTGCTCCTGGGTGTGCTCCTGGATGTGCTCCTGGATGTGCTCCTGGATGTGCTCCTGGATGTGCTCCTGGATGTGCTCCTGGATGTGCTCCTGGATGTGCTCCTGGATGTGCTCCTGGATGTGCTCCTGGGTGTGCTCCTGGGTGTGCTCCTGGGTGTGCTGACTGTCTCGTCCTCCAGGATGTCTCTGGGGCCTTCTGACAGGGAGCAGCTGAAGATGGAACTCCAGCAAGTCAACCAGCAGATCACACAGCAGTCCCAGATACACGGCCTGGAGGTACACACACACACACACACATATACACGTGTGCCTTCACACACACACACACACACACACAAGAAGGATGTTCTATAGTAATGTCGTCTTCTCCCCCAGACTGCCGGCTCCTCCCTGCTCCTTCAGAGGGAGTCTGGGCAGGGCCCCCAGCAGCAGTGGGCTGGGGGGCCTGGGGCCTCCTCAGTGTCCAGCCAGCAGCTCAGTCTGGAGCTGCATGAGGTGGAGAGAGAGATAGGCAAAAGGACCCGGGAGATCGCTATGGTGAGGGGGAGGGGCTTAGGAGTGAGAGGTTAGAGAGGATGTGAAACGTGTGTGTGTGTGTGAGCAGGAGGGCCAGGTGGAGGTGCAGTACAAGCTGAAGATTGTGTGTGTGTGTGTGTGAGCAGGAGGGCCAGGTGGAGGTGCAGTACAAGCTGAAGACGGCAGAAAACGGAGGACAGCCTGACCACAAGACTCAGCTGGAGGAGATCTCCCTGGCCCTGGGGTGTGTACACACACACACTCACACACTATACACACCACACACACAGTATACACACACTAGTGGTGGGAATCTTTTGGTCACGATTCGATTAAAAATCAATTCACGATATATATATATATTAGTGCTGTCAGTTAAACGCGTTATTAACGGCGTTAACGCAAACCCATTTTAACGGCGTACATTTTTTTTACTTGCAAGATTAACGTTTTTTTGGGCCTAGAACATTTTGTAGTTTTTTTCACATGCTGTTGCAACAACTAGTAACGTTAGAAAAACTACAACACCATACCGAATCTAGCTAGACCGGAAACAAAACAACAGGCATGCCGCACACACTTGTTTGGGATTGCGAGCCGGCTAAAGAGTAGTAGGCTAATGTTATGTTTTGAGTGGATGGCGAGCGCGAGACGCTGAAATGGATGCCAATAAGATTCTAAATGGAAAGTTTACTTTTAAAAAGTTGCCAAATGGTTCCATTGACAAGAGCAAAGTGATCTGTGTGTGAACTGAGCTATCATGGCAGCACGTCCAGTCTGAAATACCAAGGCCAGGTATGATGGCCAAGCACACAGCTGATGCAAATTCTCCGCCCCCTCGTCAAAGCCAGGCGATTGCAATGTTGTAAAAAAAAAAAAACATTTGCACTAAGGAATCCGATCCACTTTTCCATGTTGATAAGAGCATTGAAATGAAATAAATAATGGGAAAAAAAGAAATCAATGGTCATTTAGAATAGATAAAAATGTGGGATTAATCGCAATTAATCACAAGTTAACTCTGACATTGATGCGATTAATCGTGATTAAATATTATAATCCTTTGACAGCACTAGTTTTCTCATGTTTCATTTTTTTATTGATCAATCAAGTTGAATTACATAAACGTGTCGACATCAACTGAGCATACTCTTTTATGACTTTACAATACAGTCATCTCAATCAATGTTAATTCAGCAACCGCTAACAAAGCACAAAGCTTTTTCCATGTTTGAAGCAAAACCATTTTCTACAGGGTATTTACCGAACTGAAATAATGTCTATTAGAATGTAACAATCCACATTGGAGTGCATGTTGGGTCAACTTTTAATCAATTTTCGATTCAATTTAAGCTTACATTTGAATCCAGTTTGCTGTATAGTGTTACTTGTTTCAATTTGACTTTGATAGGCAGTTAAGTGTTGAAGAGAAAAATCCCACGGCATCAAAACCTTTAAATCTATTGTTATTCTTGCAGTTTAGTAAACTCATTGTTATAAAACAAATGCAATTTAATTTAAGCTGACTGCAACCATTCAACATATGACAGTCTTCTGTTATTATAAGCAAGACACCCCGGAGACAAATAGAATAACTAGTTTGTACAAAAATAAAAATAAAACGTATTAGAATAAAACAAGATTTGGTAACACTTTAGATGAGCTCACCAAATTCATAATTTATTAACCAATTTGTTACTTATTAGTTTGTTCACCATTAGTTATTTGTTGTTCATACAAAATGTATCATTAGTAAAGCATTAGTAAAGCTAAACCCTAACCAAAACTTAAACCCTAAACCTACACCCTAGCCCTAAACCCTAACCCTAACTGTGTGAACAAACACTTTACTAATGATACATTTTGTATAAACAATAAATAACTAATGGTGAACAAACCGTTAACTAATAAGTAACAAATTGGTTAATAAATTATGAATTTGGTGAGCTCATCTAAAGTGTTACCCAAGATTTTTCTTCTTTTAAATTTCTGAATCGATGTGATTTGCTAGAAGACTGAATAGTGATTCATATGTAAATCGATCCCCCCCCACTACACACACTATATACACACTACACACTATATACACACTACACACTCAAACTATATAGACACACACCATCACATACTCTATAAACACACTATCATATACACACCCATTGTCACATCACGTGTAACCTCCTCTCTCCCCTCCCCCCATCAGGGAGGTGTCTAACGGCTGTGGGGCTCTGGGACAGGAGGCGCTGCTGGCTCTGAGCAGCAAGGTGTCCTCCTTGTGCTGTGAGCAGGCCCCCACTGGAGCCCCTACTGGAGCCCCCACTGGAGCAGAGCTGCAGAAGAACGGCCTGGCGCACACCTGCTCCTAGAACCCTCTCTCTCTGTCTCTCACACACACACACACACAAACTCATACACACCTGCTCCTAGAACCCTCTCTCTCTGTCTCTCACACACACACACACACAAACTCATACACACCTGCTCCTAGAACCCTCTCTCTCTGTCTCTCACACACACACACACTCATACACACCTGCTCCTAGAACACTCTCTCTCTGGCTCTCACACACACACACACTCATACACACCTGCTCCTAGAACACTCTCTCTCTCTCTCTTTCTCTCTCTCTCTCTCTCTCTCTCTCTCTCTCTCTCTCTCTCTCTCTCATATACAAACGCATACACCCCCCCCCCCACACACACACACACACACACACACACACACATACTCATGTTTAGAAGATGAGCAGTATCTGCTGTGATATGAATTGTTTCTTTTTGTTCTGTGAATGAGCTTTTTTTTCTTTTCTTTTCTTTTTTTAACTACTTTCATTGCCTGGAAGCCAGGGCGTCGGACGATAACCTTCTCACTGTTTTCATTTGTTACTGGGAGTAGAAAAGCCAGAGGGTGATGATGATGATGAGGGTGACCTGGGGAGCCGGCCGGTCTCAGACCTGACAGGTGATGGGAGACCCTGCCTCTCCATGACAACCAGTCCCCGCTGTTTTAGGGAGTTGTAAGTTGTCATGGCGACGGCCAGGTGTGGGTGTGGTCTTTACGTGGAGGGGGATGATGCCGTTTCCATGTGTTCCAACATGGTGGCAAGCGTTACTAGGGAGAGGTGATTGGTTTAGAGACAGGGGGACAGGGACGGGATTTGACGGTTGGTCCTTGGCGAGACTCCGCCCTCAGAACCGAGTAGGCGTGGCCATACCGAACCAGAAAGTCCGGTGGAAAGGGAGGACAGAACATTCCAGCAACCCATGGCAACCTTCCAGAACATTCTGGTAACATTCCGGAACATTCCGGAACCCAGGCAAGTCACCAGCTTCTCCCCAGACAGGCCCCAAACACGCTCCAGAAGTTAGATTTTATTAGTGCATTTTATGAATACATCATACGTCTGTTTCATACTTGAAAAGCAGTATATATATATTTATCCAAAGCATTCTGTTTTAAAGATTGCAAATTAATCTTTTTGATAATGATCTTCGCTCCTGTTTTCTATATAAGGGAACCTCCTATTAGCTTCTGCTGGGCGGGGCTTGGTTCTGCTGTGGGAGGAGCCACATAACTTGTCTGTGGTCTCTGATTGGCTGGTGGTTAAATCAATTAAACTTTAAAGCATGTTCTGGAGAGGAAATCCCTCCCTTGGCTGCACAGCTGAGGGGGATGTGACACCTGTGTTGCCAGGGCAACAGTCTGCACAGCACCTGGAGGGAGAGAGGGAAGAATGGATGGTTGAGTGGTGGGATGGATGGTTGAGTGATATGATGGATGGTTGAGTGGTGGGATGGATGGTTGAGTGATATGATGGATGGAGGTTGAGTGGTAGGATGGAAGGTTGAGTGGTGGGATGGATGGTTGAGTGGTGGGATGGATGGTTGAGTGGTGGGATGGATGGTTGAGTGGTGGGATGGATGGTTCAGTGGTGGGATGGATGGTTGAGTGGTGGGATGGATGGTTGAGTGATATGATGGATGGTTGAGTGGTGGGATGGATGGTTGAGTGGTGGGATGGATGGTTGAGTGAAAGGATGGATGGTTGAGTGGTAGGATGGATGGTTGAATGGTGGAATGGATGGTTGAGTGGTATGATGGATGGATGAGTGGTATGATGGATGGATGAGTGGTGGGATGGTTGGTTGAGTGAAAGGATGGATGGTTGAGTGGTGGGATGGATGGTTGAGTGGTTGGATGGTTGGTTGAGTGAAAGGATGGATGGTTGAGTGGTGGGATGGATGGTTGAGTGGTAGGATGGATGGTTGAGTGAAAGGATGGATGGTTGAGTGGTGGGATGGATGGTTGAGTGGTAGGATGGTTGGTTGAGTGGTAGGATGGTTGGTTGAGTGGTGGGATGGATGGTTGAGTGGTAGGATGGTTGGTTGAGTGGTAGGATGGTTGGTTGAGTGGTGGGATGGATGGTTGAGTGGTAGGATGGATGGTTGAGTGGTGGATGGATGGTTGGAAATGAGCCCCTCCTGTGCCCCAGGGGGCGCTGTTGCATTGGTGTTGGCTCCTCAGGACTTCCTGTGCGGTGGTTCAGAAGGCCTCCCCATTGGCTCCCATTGGGACCTTCCTCGTGATTGGTGCTCCTTAACTTCTATGAAGTTGCGCACCCTCACGCTTATTCTCACTTGCATTGGTCACGGCTCTAGGGGGCAGGGTCTCAGCCGGGATACCGTCCGCAATTGGAGGGAGCAAAAAGGGGGCGGAGTGTAGACCTGTAGACCAATCCCAGATGTCTCAGAGGGACCTGAAGGATGTTTCACCTGACAGATCCAGCCTTGCGTTCGCTCTCGTCATCATCATCATCTTCCCCTCAAGCAAGGCTCTCCACACTGATTCCTGCCCTCTGATTGGTTATATCTCAGAGCAGGGTGGGTGTGGGGTGTGGAACTCCAACGGTTAAAAGCTACAGGACAGGCAGGGGTGGGTCTGGAACACAGGCTCACCTGACGGGAGTGGAGTTTGGAACACAGGCACCTCGCTCAGCATTACTCTAGCAGGGGAGGGGGACGGGACGGTTGGGGTAGGGGCGGAGGCACTCAGACGGATGACAGCTGTAGTAGACACCTGGGTCAAACACAGTTAGGGTGTGCTTGATTTAATTATCTCGCTCACCCACCACACTGATACTAGTGGAACCGCCCATCGGAGTGCTGCTTTTGAGTTAAATCAAGTGCACCTCCCAGTATGTGGCGCATCTGTGAGTGGAGCTTCTGTGGCTAGCCTCGCCCCATTTCCCAGAAGCCTCTGGGGCCCACTGCCTGCAGCATACGTGGTTTAGGTACACTCTCTTATACATATGAGTATGTATTCATATATTAATATACTAAAGCACTGTTATCGTGCCTCCAAGTACTCTACTCACTTTGCATTTATATTAAATGATCTCTACTTAGAATCTGCTAAATGGTATTACTTTTGTTATTCTCCTTCTTTTTTTATTTTTATTATTTCTCTTCCTGCCCACTGGTTGCCAACACAGAACTTTATCCTTTCGCAGTTGAAGGAACTCTGTGCACATTAATGTGTTCACTTAATCTTTTTGTGTTAAAACAAAGAAATGTTCTTTTCAAGACGATATGCTTCCGACGACGAAGACAAATTTAATAATAATGATAAATTGATGATAAGGTTTTTGTTTTGGTTGTGTTTGTGTGTGTGCTAGGTTGTGCTGTAGGAACTGTACCTTTGGCTGTGTGTGTGTCGTATGAGGTGGGCTGGGGTGAGAGGGAACTGCTGGTGGGGTTTAGTCAGGATTGGCCTTATGTCCCCTAGGAGCTACCCCGTTACACCACTGCCCCTGCCCCGTTACACCACTGCCCCTGCCCCGTTACACCACTGCCCCTGCCCCGTTACACCACTGCCCCTGCCCCGTTACACCACTGCCCCTGCCCCATCACCCCCTGCCCCCCTATCACCCCCTGCCCTCCCATCACCCCCTGCCCTCCCATCACCCCCTGCCCCCCCATCACCCCCTGCCCCCCCATCACCCCCTACCCCCCCATCACCCCCTGCCCCCCCCATCACCCCCTGCCTAACTCGCAACCCACTCCTCATGGTGGTAGTTACCAAGCTATGCTAACCTGTCCTAGCTACCTTATTGGTCCCAGCGATGCTAAATTGTCTTAGCTATGCTAACTTTTTCTAGCTAGCTAACGTGGTGTAGCTACGTTAACTTGGCCAAGCTGGCTCATCTGTCCTAGCTACATTAACATGGCCCCCAGGTTGATCTCAGAACAGGAAGTCTTGAGTGGCGTCTCCAGCCTCTCCTTGTGTTGTCATGGTGTCTCCAAGGAGACGAAGTGGCGCGCACCAAGGGGGCATCTCTGAAGCTCCTCCCCTCCCTTCTTCTCCTCTCCTCCCTTCTCCCTCCCAATCCATGCAGCCAATCACCTCTCTCCCTTCCCAGTAACATGAAACTCTGTTAGTTTGGCCCCTCTTATTTGGATTCTGCTGAAGACACAAATGGCTTTTTATATGATGATATTCCCGTGTAAGATATCTCTTAAATTAAGGTACAGGTTTGATTTCAGCGAGAAAAAGAAAACATTTTTTATATGTATATTATTATACTCCATTAAGGAATGTATAGACTTATCTTCCTACAATGTGGATGTAGCCATTACTACGCCATTCTATGACTTTGTAAGAGAATTCACTGTGTGAAAATTGGTTTGCATTTTTGTATAATACAATCTGCTTGTTTTTGTTTAATACGAGAGAAAGCGGTCAAACGGGACGTTTGAAAAGGATTTAAAAAAAAGATGTACCTGTGAAATTTGAGGAAATAAAATGTAACTTATGTACAACAGTGATTCTGCTCTGCTCGGGATGGATTAAATGATATTGCTAACTCTGCCACTGTGCTGTCCTGGCTGCTAACTCTGCCACTGTGCTGTCCTGGCTGGTCTCTCTTACACACACACACACACACACACACACACACACACACACACACTTGGAGGTTCATGGGAAACTCTGTTCTAACAGGCATACCAGGAAATCCATGTCCAAAACCAGTTATTTCACACACTCCCACACACACCCTCTCTCCCTGGCACCCTGCTTCAGAGTGAGCCTCTCTCTCTCCCTGCTTCAGAGTGAGCCTCTCTCTCCCTGCTTCAGAGTGAGCCTCTCTCTCCCTGCTTCAGAGTGAGCCTCTCTCTCCCTGCTTCAGAGTGAGCCTCTCTCTCCCTGCTTCAGAGTGAGCCTCTCTCTCCCTGCTTCAGAGGGAGCCTCTCTCTCCCTGCTTCAGAGGGAGCCTCTCTCTCCCTGCTTCAGAGTGAGAACCTCTCTCTCCCTGCTTCAGAGTGAGAACCTCTCTCTCCCTGCTTCAGAGTGAGCCTCTCTCTCCCTGCTTCAGAGGGAGCCTCTCTCTCCCTGCTTGAGAGTGAGCCTCTCTCTCTCTGCTTCAGAGTGAGCCTCTCTCTCTCCCTGCTTCAGAGTGAGCCTCTCTCTCTCCCTGCTTCAGAGTGAGCCTCTCTCTCTCCCTGCTTCAGAGTGAGCCTCTCTCTCTCCCTGCTTCAGAGTGAGCCTCTCTCTCTCCCTGCTTCAGAGTGAGAACCTCTCTCACCCTGCTTCAGAGTGAGCCCAGGACTGTTGCTGTGACTCAGCACCTGGTGTTGATGGCACAACGTACACACACACTCTGATACACAACATACACACACTGATACATGTTTATTCAGCTGAAGTCAAACATAAACATAACACTTGTTAACTGTTGTAACTAAGGTAGCTTGTGTAGTGCTACAGGTCCAATGTTACTATGGTTACCACCATCCTCTTGGTTTATTGGCTCTTTATACTTTGACATGGATACATGTCATTTCCTATAGTTGTAGTCATGGTAACTAAGGATGGTGTAGTTATTTTATGAGGCTGGTTGTTTTGAGGCACTTGGGTGAAGATAGCAACACTTCTGACACATCTCCTACAGGGTTCACTCTGTGTGTGTGTGTGTGAGATGGGGCTGGGCAGTGTGGCCTAAAATGTATATCACAGTATAGTTCTGAAGCACGGATGGTAACGGTATGTATCACAACATTTGTTTTACTTAAAATGTCATAATGCAATTGGTACCACCATGGCCAATCTAACGCACTCGAAAATCTTTTTTCACGACTGCAGCCTCGAAAATAAATCTCAAAATTGTCAGTCATGTAGATTAAGGCCGAATCCCAATACTCCCCCTTACCCCTTCCCCTTCGTTTTGCGCGTTCCCGTGAGAGCTAGTGGTGTCCCAATACTCTTTTTGAGCTAGGGGAAGGGCTAAGACTAAGGGGTATACACCCCTTAAAACCAAGTGAGGTCGGGAGCTTACTTGAAACCGAGGGCTATGTGAAAACTGCGCGACCGGCAACAATGGCGGCCAGATCATCCAGAGAGTCCGCTAAATATAATATTTTCGGCTTAATTAATTGATAAAAAAATTATGACAGTCTTGTTTTGTGTTATATACAGTCATGAACATATATATTTGCAACCATTTTCCTAATTGAAACGTTTCTAAAAATCGCTAGTTTGGTACGCTAATGTTACAGTGCTGAATTGCACAACAGTCCCGCATTTCTTTGACTAGCATGTCTACAGTTTTAATGAAACTCCATTAGCAGCGAATTTTGTTTAAATCAGTGCATAACACTACTTGCTTTGGAGATATGATACGTGCTAGATGAGATACCTGTAACCAAGTGGCATCCCATTTCTTAGGGCTATGTAGCCCTTACCCCTTAGTTTCGAGGGCCAAGGGCTAGGGGTAAATTAAGGGGAAGGGGTAAGGGGGATTCGGCCTAAGCTGATTTGCTACACTTTTAAGTCTGTAAACGTTGGAAGTGGTGTTATATAAAACCGAACGATAAAGTCTGAAAAAGATGCTCTGCTCCATCTGTGCAATACTGATTATAAAGATGAGGACGTTTGCTTGATGTTTGCATAAATTGATTGCGATATTTGCTGTAATTTTATGTGTTCATCCTCTCCAGAGGGGGTAGGTAAGCTGGATCAGTTTCCTGTCACAGTGCAGAGTTCTCATGGTGTCAACATCTTCCTCAGAGAGACTCCAGTCCAACACCTGCACACACACACACACACACACAGGTACGTGAACACCTCACCTGCAGACACACAGGCGGCTCGACATAGTGTATAAGCAGGAAGAGGAGGGAGGGCACCTTCTGTCCAGACAGAATCAGGTGTTAATGATTCAGGTTGGGAAGGTTTTCTCACTGTGGCTTGTTACTACTGCCTCCCCTGCCTCTCCTACTGCCTCCCCTGCCTCTCCTACTGCCTCCCCTGCCTCTCCTACTGCCTCCCCTGCCTCTCCTACTGCCTCCCCTGCCTCTCCATGCAGCTGCCTATCGGTATGTAGCACGTCTAGTCTGCCCC
The DNA here is from genome assembly GCF_054491055.1 of Hypomesus nipponensis. NCBI lineage: Eukaryota > Metazoa > Chordata > Actinopteri > Osmeriformes > Osmeridae > Hypomesus > Hypomesus nipponensis. The sequence continues at coordinate 18,196,345 of NC_140370.1, read as the reverse complement.
CAGTGGACAGTTACAACATGCAGCAGTGAGAACATGGAGCTGATGTTGAACAGACAGACAGACAGGGTTGAGACAGACAGTCATGCTAGACCTGTGTCTAGCTGCACATGCTAGCATCACTGCACACGCGTGGGGTCCCAGCTGACGTGTCTCCCATCATGCATCTGACCCAGCTCTGCCATGTCCCGCCCCTCCAGACAGAACCCAAACACCTGGGGGGAGGGACACAGACAGGAGTCATGATGGTGAGAGGGGAGGACGGGCAACATGCTGTCCTGCTGCTCCTCTTACCTGACTGTTCTCCAGAACCCTCTCCTTCTTGGTGGACTTGGGGATGGTGACCACACCACTCTAGAGAGGGGAGAGAGAGAGAGGTGATCCACCATGGCTGTCTGATCTGTACATACAGGACCAATGGTGGAGCATCTAACTGCAGATCATGTCCTCCTCTACACCTGAGGAGGACCAGGGTTCTCTGCACCTGAGGAGGACCAGGGTTCTCTGCACCTGAGGAGGACCAGGGCTCTCTGCACCTGAGGAGGACCAGGGCTCTCTACACCTGAGGAGGACCAGGGCTCTCTACACCTGAGGAAGACCAGTGCCCTCTAGGTACCTGAGGAGGACCAGGGCTCTCTAGGTACCTGAGGAGGACCAGGGCTCTCTGCACCTGAGGAGGACCAGGGCTCTCTACACCTGAGGAGGACCAGGGCTCTCTACACCTGAGGAGGACCAGGGCTCTCTGCACCTGAGGACCAGGGCTCTCTGCACCTGAGGACCAGGGCTCTCTGCACCTGAGGAGGACCAGGGCTCTCTGCACCTGAGGAGGACCAGGGCTCTCTCCACCTGAGGAGGACCAGGGCTCTCTAGGTACCTGAGGAGGACCAGGGTTCTCTCCACCTGAGGAGGACCAGGGCTCTCTAGGTACCTGAGGAGGACCAGGGCTCTCTAGGTACCTGAGGAGGACCAGGGTTCTCTCCACCTGAGGAGGACCAGGGCTCTCTAGGTACCTGAGGAGGACCAGGGTTCCTGAGGAGGACCAGGGTTCTCTACACCTGAGGAGGACCAGGGCTCTCTGCACCTGAGGAGGACCAGGGCTCTCTGCACCTGAGGAGGACCAGGGCTCTCTGCACCTGAGGAGGACCAGGGCTCTCTGCACCTGAGGAGGACCAGGGCTCTCTGCACCTGAGGAGGACCAGGGCTCTCTGCACCTGAGGAGGACCAGGGCTCTCTAGGTACCTGAGGAGGACCAGGGTTCTCTCCACCTGAGGAGGACCAGGGCTCTCTAGGTACCTGAGGAGGACCAGGGCTCTCTAGGTACCTGAGGAGGACCAGGGTTCTCTCCACCTGAGGAGGACCAGGGCTCTCTACACCTGAGGAGGACCAGGGTTCTCTACACCTGAGGAGGACCAGGGCTCTCTACACCTGAGGAGGACCAGGGTTCTCTACACCTGAGGAGGACCAGGGCTCTCTGCACCTGAGGAGGACCAGGGCTCTCTACACCTGAGGAGGACCAGGGCTCTCTACACCTGAGGAGGACCAGGGCTCTCTCCACCTGAGGAGGACCAGGGCTCTCTGCACCTGAGGAGGACCAGGGCTCTCTGCACCTGAGGAGGACCAGGGCTCTCTGAGGAGGACCAGGGCTCTCTAGGTACCTGAGGAGGACCAGGGTTCTCTCCACCTGAGGAGGACCAGGGCTCTCTAGGTACCTGAGGAGGACCAGGGTTCTCTGCACCTGACACCTGAGGAGGACCAGGGCTCTCTGCACCTGAGGAGGACCAGGGTTCTCTACACCTGAGGAGGACCAGGGCTCTCTACACCTGAGGAGGACCAGGGCTCTCTGAGGAGGACCAGGGCTCTCTGCACCTGAGGAGGACCAGGGCTCTCTGCACCTGAGGAGACCAGGGCTCTCTGCACCTGAGGAGGACCAGGGCTCTCTGCACCTGAGGAGGACCAGGGCTCTCTGCACCTGAGGAGGACCAGGGCTCTCTCCACCTGAGGAGGACCAGGGCTCTCTAGGTACCTGAGGAGGACCAGGGTTCTCTCCACCTGAGGAGGACCAGGGCTCTCTAGGTACCTGAGGAGGACCAGGGCTCTCTAGGTACCTGAGGAGGACCAGGGTTCTCTCCACCTGAGGAGGACCAGGGCTCTCTACACCTGAGGAGGACCAGACACCTGAGGAGGACCAGGGCTCTCTCCACCTGAGGAGGACCAGGGCTCTCTGCACCTGAGGAGGACCAGGGCTCTCTGCACCTGAGGAGGACCAGGGCTCTCTGCACCTGAGGAGGACCAGGGTTCTTTACACCTGAGGAGGACCAGGGCTCTCTGCACCTGAGGAGGACCAGGGCTCTCTGCACCTGAGGAGGACCAGGGTTCTCTACACCTGAGGAGGACCAGGGTTCTCTGCACCTGAGGAGGACCAGGGCTCTCTGCACCTGAGGAGGACCAGGGCTCTCTAGGTACCTGAATGCTCCAGCGGATACAGATCTGAGCGGGGGTGCGCTGGTGCTGGTGTGCCAGGCGCAGGATAGTGGGGTGGCTGAGGGCCTGGCCCTTGGCAAGGGGGCAGTAGCCCTCGAACACCACGCCCTCACGCCTGCAGAAAGCCACCAGTTCCTTTGGCTGCTGGAACGGATGGTACTCTACCTACAACCCAGCAGAGGAAGGTGGACGGAGAGGGGGAGGAGAAGGGAGGGAGGAGGAGTTGGGTGTTAAGACTTGGACGGTGGAGGACAGACTCACCCACTCTAGACAGGGAAAGAGGTTGAAGGTTGATGTTGGATTAATGGCCTTAACAGTGTTAATACAGCTCTACCGGCGGAGGTGTCTGTTATCACCACGGTTACGACCCTACCTGGTTAACGTGGGGAATGATGCTGCAGTCCTCCTTCAGCTCCTGCAGGTGGCGCTCCAGGAAGTTACTGACTCCTATAGCCCTGCACACACCTGACGGGAGACAGGAGGAGGGGGGCTGGGGTCAGGGTTAAGGTCAGGGGTCAGGGCTAAGGTCAGGGGTCAGGGCCTCACCTTCGGCATACAGCTCCTCCAGGGCCCTCCAGGTCTCTGCCCTCGTCTCTCTGTTGCTCCGCCCAGGAGCCTGGCAGTCTGGCCAGTGCATCAGGTAGAGGTCTGGAGGGGGGAGGGGAGGTCAGTCAGGTACTCCTAGTTTACCCCTGACCCTACCCAGGTACCCCTGACCCTACCCAGGTACTCCTGACCCCTGACCCTATCCATGTAGTCTAGCCCTGACCCCTGACCCTATCCAGGTAGTCTAGCCCTGACCCCTGACCCTACCCAGGTAGTCCAGCCCCAGGTGGGAGCAGGACTCGAGGCAGGCCTGCCTAGCGTTCCTGTAACCGTAGTCTCCAGGCCACAGCTTGGTGGTGACCCATAGGTCGTCACGGGCAACCCCACACTCCGCCAGCGCCCGGCCCAGCTGGGCCTCGCAACCATAGCGACGAGCTGTGTCCACGTGACGAACGCCACACTCCTGCAGAGCGTACAGCACTGCATCATGGGAGTATCCTCCGTGGTGAGACGTCCCTGGAGAGGAGGGAAGGAGAAGAGGGGGAGGGAGGAAGGAAGAGGAGAGGAATAGAGGAGAGAAGGGAGAGGACGAGAGGGAGAAGAGAGGAGGAGGAGGGAGAGGAGAAGAGGACAGGAGGAGGAAGCAGGAAAGCAGAAATGTTTCACTTCTGGAAACAAGTTACAAAGATGCCCTGAGGTCAGCTCCTTTAGGTGGAAAATGTCATTGTTTCAAATTGAAAAATACAACCTCCGTTTAATTATTCACGATTCGTTTAATAACATCATGTTTTTTGTAACCTACTTCAGTTTTAACCCTTGTGCTGCCTTCGGGTCACAATAACCCATCGTTGTGCTGCGACAACTTTACCCAATACAAAAACAAATAACAGCATTTTGTTTTAACCTTCGCGCTGTGTGGGGTGAAAGACAGCCCGACGGATAAAAGAAAATGCTTCACTTTATTTTTGTATGAGGTAAAGTTGTATCAACACGTTGGGAGTCACAATGACTGAAGGGTCAGAATGACACGAAGAGAACACAAGGGTTTCATATAGAACATTTAAGACTGCGTTTTACGTTTGCTGTCTCACTGAGATATACTCACCTAGTCCCAGTATAGGAATCTCGAGGCCGTTAGAGAGAGAGACGGTTGGACAAGCACCTTGTGCACTTTCCATTCTTAACAACTATATCTTCTTTAATGTATCCGCCGTGATCTAGTCGCCGTACATAAAGTCGCCTACATGATTTCCAGACTGGTTTCCAGGTAGTAACTAGATGCCGTAAAACAAACACAATTTGCAACAGGAGTGGCTGTAAAGCAGTCGTCTGTCGTGGTTTACGGTAGTAGTTTTAATCGCAGCGAGTTGCCTACAAATACTTTGTCCGTTGAGGCTGCGTAAATCCACAAAGCTTAAAAAGTAAGAGAAGACGGAGGACTTTCATTAAACGATGAAACTTTGAGCACAATATGAGGTGAGCTACTTTTCTGAAGTTATCTCTACTTATGTGCTGAATTTTCCTAAACTTGTTCGTGATGTGAAATCTTAAAGAGTTAGATGGTGTGTACAATAGTAGTAGAACTAATGTCGCAAGCTCCAAGGGTTGACAAAGTAGTTTTTTCTATAACCGCGTGTTATTGCTGCACTTTGCCTGGTAACTGAGATGTTACTTTACACTGTGCCTGGTAAAAACAGACCAAACCTTGCCTCTGACCACCAAAACACTGTTAACCATGTACATCTGCTCCTTGAAGTTCAGCTGTACTGTACAGGCACCATGTGTAGTGCATCAGCAGAGTGACATGTAGATCAGGAGTGTTCAATCCTGGTCCTCGGGGACGCCCTGCCCGGCATGTTCTCGATGTTTCCTTGCTCCAACACACCTGATTCTAATGAATGGGTTTTTATTAAGCTCTGTGGAAACCTGGTAACAACCGCTTTTTTTTATCAAGTGTTAGAGCAGAGAAACATGCCAAACATACAAGGCAGAGGATTTAACATCCCTGTTGTTGTTGTAGTCGTATCGTCCCACGTGGCCTCCGGGGTCTGAGGCGGGGGTGTCTCCTGGTCCCGCTTCTGCTGCTGCTGGTTGGGGCCGCCCTGACCGCCCTCCTGCCCCCCGCCAACCACCAGGAGCCCAGCCTGGTGAGAGCTCTGCTCCGCAGGGCCCCTGCTGACACCGCCAGCCCTCCAGGACCCAGCCCCGGCTTCACCGCCATCATCCAGACCTTCAACCGCACCGACCTACTTCTCCGCCTGCTGAACCACTACCAGGGCGTGCCAGGGCTGCGGAGGGTGGTGGTGGTGTGGAACAACGTGGGCCAGCGCTGCCCGCGGGCGCTGTGGGAGCGGCTGGGCCCACACCCTGTCCCTGTGATCTTCAAGGAGCAGAGCGCCAACCTGATGCGCAACCGACTGCAGCCGTTTGCAGAAATAGACACAGATGGTGTGTGGTTTAATATGGATCTGCTGCTCTGTCTCTCTCTCTCTGTGTCTCTCTCTCTCTCTCTCTCTCTCTCTCTGTGTCTCTCTCTCTGTGTCTCTCTCTCTCTGTGTCTCTCTCTCTCTCTGTCTCTCTTTGTCTGTGTCTCTCTGTCTCTGTCTGTCTCTGTCTGTCTCTCTCTGTGTGTCTCTTTGTCTGTGTCTCTCTGTCTGTCTCTGTCTGTCTCTCTGTGTGTGTCTCTCTCTCTCTCTCTCTCTCTCTCTCTCTCTCTCTCTCTCTCTCTCTCTCTCTCTCTCTCTCTCTCTCTCTCTCTCTCTCTCTCTCTCTCTCTCTCTCTCTCTCTCTGTGTCTCTGTCTCTCTGTGTCTCTCTCTCTGTGTCTCTCTCTCTGTGTCTCTCTGTGTCTCTCTCTCTCTCTCTCTCTCTCTCTGTGTCTCTCTCTCTGTGTCTCTCTGTGTCTCTCTGTGTAATCTGTGTTAGTGTGATTAAGTGTTGCTCCCCCCAGCGGTCCTGATGCTGGATGATGACACCCTGGTGAGTCTGCCAGACATCAGCTTCGCCTTCTCAGTCTGGAAGGTAAGACGTACCTGGACACACACACACCTGGAGAAACATACACACATACCTGTACACACACACACACTCCTGGAAACTGGATGAAGGCTGAGGCTAGTCTTCCTCCCTCACCTGCCCCCCTCCCTCCCAGAGGTTCCCTGATCAGATTGTGGGGTTCGTTCCTCGGAAACACGTTACCACGTCATCCGGGATCTACAGCTACGGCAGCTTTGAGCTGCAGGACCCGGAGATAGGAGGAGGAGACAGGTACACGCCACACACACGCCACACACACGCCACACACACGCCACACACACGCCACACACACACGCCACACACACACGCCACACACACGCCACACACACGCCACACACACGCCACACACACGCCACACACACGCACCATACACACACACCACACACACACCACACACACACCATACACACACACACACCACACACACACCACACACACACGCCACACACACGCCACACACACACCACACACACACCTCACACACACCATACACACACACCACACACACACCACACACCATACACACACCCATATACACGCATAGACACACCTGTCCTAACTGTGTTGAGCCCTTCCCCCCTCCAGGTATTCCATGGTTCTGATTGGTGCAGCCTTCTTCCATCGTCGCTACCTGCGTCTGTTCCCCCAGCAGCCTGCAGCAGTGCTGTCCCTGGTGGACGACACGCAGAACTGCGACGACATCGCCGTCAACTTCCTGGTGTCCCTGCACCTGGCGGGGGGCGGGGCTGTGGGCGTTGCCGGGGGCGCCAGGCCCTCGGGGGTGCTGGTGAAGCCGGTGGACGTGAGGAACCTGGAGAAGGAGGCCAGCAGCGGCTACCTGGGGATGTGGCACCGGCCTGAACACCTACTGCAGAGGTCCTTCTGTCTCAACAGACTGGCTCAGATCTACGGCACCATGCCCCTCCGGTAGCTGCCTGTCTGTCCGCCCGTCTGTCTGTCTGTCTGTCTGTCTGTCTGCCCATCTGTCTGCCTGTCTGTCTGCCCGTCTGTCCGTCTGCCTTCCTGTCTGCCTGTCTGCCTGTCTGCCTGTCTTTCTGCCTGACTGTCTGTCTGCCCGTCTGTCTGTCTGCCTTCCTGTCATTCTGCCTGCCCCTCTGCCCGTCTGTCTGCCCGTCTGTCTGCCCGTCTGTCTGCCCGTCTGTCTGTCTGCCTTCCTGTCTGCCTGCATGCATGCCTGTCCGTCTGTCTGCCTTCCTGTCTGTCTGCCTGTCTGCCCATCTGTCTGCCTGTCTGTCTGCCTGTCTTTCTGCCTGTCTTTCTGCCTGACTGTCTGCCTGTCTGTCTGCCCGTCTGTCTGTCTGCCTTCCTGTCTGCCTGCCCCTCTGCCCGTCTGTCTGCCCGTCTGTCTGCCCGTGTGTCTGCCTGTCTGTCTGCCCGTCTGTCTGTCTGCCTTCCTGTCTGTCTGCCCGTCTGCCTGCCTTCCTGTCTGCCTGCATGCATGCCTGCCTGTCTGTCTGCCCATCTGTCTGTCTGTCTGCCCGTCTGTCTGCCTGTCTGTCTGCCTTCCTGTCTGCCTGCCTGCCTGCCTGCCTGCCTGCCTGCCTGCCTGCCTGCCTGCCTGTCTGTCTGTCTGCCTGTCTGTCTGTCTGTCTGTCTGTCTGTCTGTCTGCCTGTCTGTCTGCCCCTCTGCCTGCCTGAACCTCACATCATATTAATCCAAAAATACATTAATTCAAACTAAAGTAACAAGCCTGATTTGAAAATGAAAGTAGAAAGTACAGATATTTGTGTAAAGAATTTAAGGAGTGAAAGTAAAAAGTTGTACAGTGAAGTTCTGATACCAGAAAAATCTACTTAATTACCGTAATGAAGTATTTGTACTTATTTACTTACCATTTCTGCTATATGTAAAATGTACTGTGTATCTACTATATATACTATATATGCTGTTGATACTGTGTGTTAATATATCTTCTGTTGTCTGTTTTTGACCCTGCGCTTCCCAGGTACTCTAACATGATGCTGGTCCAGTTTGGCTTCCCCAGCTATGCCAACCACCAGAGCAGAGCCTGACGCACGCACACACACTCAGAGGCTGCAGGGTGGACACCAGCCAGTCCACCAGAAACAGCTGGAGGTTCAGGTCCTCTGGACAGCCCAATGGAACAAAACCAATACATACACCGTCAGGTCTCACCTGTCATTTCAATCAAACACACCTCAGATGTCCTCCACCCAGCTCTGCTGAACTTGTGATTGGCTGGTGTCTGTGTTCCCTCTTCGCAGCGTTCATAGGGTGGACTCATAGAGCTGTACGAACTGAGATGCTGAACGGGTCACGTGACGCGGCTATACGGTAGTGTGATGACAGTGGGACCACTTCCTGTTCTCACACTGACCCGTCGTCAAGACAGACTGGGACTTCCTGCTCCTCATTAACATTCATCGTAGGGAGGCAAACAGCGCCGCCTAGTGGTAGAAGGAAGGTATGACAGAATGTCCTGATCGCATATCTAGCTGGTGTGTTTCCATGACAACCTGTTGTACAGAACTGGATTTGCCTTCTCTGATTCCTGCAACTCAAATAAATAAATAAATATGATGGTTGCTTGAATTGCCAGTTTTATTTTTCTGATGGAAATGTACTGTATTGATTAAATGTGTCCTGCACATACATTTTATGTATTTAACAAGTGAAATATACTGTAAATTGAAGTGGAATAATATCACACTGTTGTAATTAAGAAGATGAAAAATGTGTATGGATTATATGATGAAGAATGCCATTTAATCATTTTTACTTTTTTTAATTTACTTTATACTTATTCACTTTATATGATACATCTTATACCTTTATATGTTACACTATTGAAAAAGCCTGATGCAAAGTTGTTGACTGTTTAGTATTTCCCCTAAGATATAGAAGGAAAATTAAGGCCAAAAGTGTCAATCTGGATGATTGTGGATGGGTGTGAGATAGATCTATGTGAGCAAGTTCCTATCATAAGAAAAACTACAAAACCCAGCAGTAATGAGGCCGGAGCCCAGTGTAACTGGCCTCCAAGGTCAGAGTAGGTCTACAAAAAATAGATGAATTCTCTATGCAGCTGCAATCTGAATCTCTCAGAGAGAGAGATCCAATAAGAAGTAAAATTAATTGTGACAAAACAATAGTAAACTTACAGAACTGATAAGGTTTTGATATAAAAAAGAGTGTTTACAGAGAATTTCTTCAGTCTGGTTCTGCAGAATCACACACGTTTTTTTGGGATCACCCTGCCTTTTTGGATTCTAATAAAACTCTTTGCATCGAACTCTGTCGGATTTCCTGTACTGTGTCAAACTTTGAACATTTTTGATCCAAGACTTAGACTTAATACGTTGAATTTAACTTCTTCAATATCTATATTAAAATTAGGATTATATCCAAACTCTACCAGAGCTCTACACAGTGTTTTCCAGCTGTTGAAGTCAAGTTTCAAGTTCAGCGCACGGTCGCCATGTAATCCTAAATATACTGTCAAGATGTGACCACAGAGGAAATAGTTCAGCTTTAATCTGAGAATGTGGCTAGTTTAATCGGTGCCCGTCTTTGTTTGGGGGAAAACACAGGAAGTGAAGGAACAAGAAGAATAACAACTTGCTCCTGACCAGGCCAGTGTGGGAGTGGCGGTCATGGTCTTGGCGAGGCTGGGGCGGCACTCCTCCATGTCAGCACTAGTTGGATTAGTCCAGCATCCCAGTGTTTCAGAGCAGTCAGCCGGCTGGGACCATCCTGCCCGTGCGGGGTTGTTCCCCTAGACGGGAACAGAAAGGTCGTAGGTTGTCTTGGATCTCCAGAAGTTCCTGGCAAGAATCCCCCCAGCCGTCACCAGGGTGATGGAGCCTAGGACAGGCAGGACAGGCAAGACAGCGGACATTGGTTCTGGTAGTTGTCTAGCTGTTGGTTCTGGTAGTTGTCTAGCTGTTGGTTCTGGTGTTGCTGTTGGTTCTGGTGATGCTGTTGGTTCTGGTAGTTGTCTAGCTGTTGGTTCTGGTAGTTGTCTAGCTGTTGGTTCTGGTGTTGCTGTTGGTTCTGGTGTTGCTGTTGGTTCTGGTAGTTGTCTTGCTGTTGGTTCTGGTATTGGTTCTGGTGTTGTTGTTGGTTTTGGTGTTGCTGTAGAGAAATTGTGAGGATGAATTAGACAAGCAGAATCAGCCATAGCACGAGAGATATAGAAGAGGGAGAGAGAGAAGGCACATACTGTGTGTGTGTGTGTGTGTGTGTGTATGGTGTGTGTGTGTATGGTGTGTGTGTGTGTGTGTGTGTGTATGGTGTGTGTGTGTGTGTGTATGGTGTGTGTGTGTGAGTGTGTGGTGTGGGGTCAATGGCATTGCTGTGTGTCATATTCACCAAGACGTAGCCTACTTGACAAACTGGACAGACAAGATATTGCCCAGCAATATCTTCAGGGAAATGAAAGGAGGAGAGATGTTTTGGGACCTACTGAGTTGCTTCTAGAGGCTACATTTGTTTGGCAGCAGAGGGATTTAAAAAAAAATGTTTCATCAATTTTGTTTATTATTGGAAAATCATTACAATGAAAAGTCATACTTGCAGAGGGGGAATTCCGAATGTTTAATTTAAAGTGTACGTTTCATTTCACATTTCATGCTATGTAGGCTATACTTTTTTTTTTTTTATGTAAATCTGTTGTTTAAGTGTTTAAATGTGTGTCTGATATCTCGGGCTGCTCCAAGGCTGTCAACCACAGCACCAACACCGACGCAGTGCTATTTATGGCCAGGGTTGAGGATGCTCCCGCGCTCGAGGACTAAATAGCTTGCTAATGAGACGAGACTATCTTTCAACTATCGGTTGGAGATCTAAACCCCCCTTTAGCCTGGTGGCTAAACTCCACACAGGAGCGCCGAAGTCTGAAATGCCAACTAACTAAATAAGAAAGCTAGACGGAGACTACAAAACCAAGGTTATCTTTATTTCTAATGTAGCCTACATCTATTATTAAAGACGATACCCATGTCTCAACTTGAAATTTAAGAACAACTTTGTAAGCACGACTATAACAAAATAGACAAATTCACCTTAAAAGCGTAAAATATGAATCAAACTTAAATTAACTCTACATGGAGTGTGATTAAATTTGACATTATGCTATAGTAAGGCTACTTATCATAATTAATAGGCTTTTATCCAAAGTAAGATTAGTATAAAAATGCTGGTAAAAAATAGTTCTGTAGGCCTACTTACAATACACTTTCACCTTGGTATCTTTTTGAAGAGATTTGCCGTCACAGGTGGCTGAACAGACCACTCTGCTGTTTATGTGGGCCATCTGAACTGGGTCGTATATCAGGCGGGACACGGAGCCGTTGTTTTCGATTTTCCCGAAGATCGGTAGGTCTCTTAAAGTTCTCCAGCCGAAAAAAACGGCCGCCGCGCACCCTGTCGCTCTGCACTCCAGAACAAACCGGTCACCGGCGCGAGCCACGGGGTTAAGCGGAGACAATTCCAGGGTGAACGCTGATGCTGTGTCGGTAAAAAACAAAACAGCGCCTGATTAGCCACGAAACACTCCAACAATCTACAGTAGTTATTCTTAGTTGCGCTAAAAAGGAATCATCGTCCCGTGTTATCGTTCATAATTCTTACCTGTGATGCTGTGCACCATCATGAGTCCAAGGATAACGTGCTCCATCTTTAGGAGGAAGTTTGGAAGATCACAGAGGCTGGGGTTATAAATGTGGCTTAAGAGAGCAAACGTTTATAGGATGTGAAAACGAAAGTGTAACATTGCACGGAGTTTCCCTGCACACTGCATCCCCCCATCTGTCCCCCTCAGCCATGTGCACAGACAGGGGCTATTGCTCTAACATGAAACAAGCACTCCCCCCTTTCAAATCTCCAGAGGGGCAGATCAGCCAATCAGGGCAAACGGGATGTTTGGGTTAGCGTAGGGTCAAATCCCTGATCCCCCCTCCCCACACGCCAGCCCCCCTCACCTCCACTGTTAAAATGCCCCCCGTGTGGTGGCTCTGGGGCTTATGGGAAAGTCTATGACTGTTCTTTTCCCCTCCACAGCAGATTGTATAAACATTAAGGTTGAGGAGAGGTGGAGAGGAGAGGTGGAGAGGAGAGGTGGAGAGGACAGGTGGAGAGGACAGGTGGAGAGGAGAGGTGGAGAGGTGGAGAGGAGAGGTGGACAGGAAAAGAGGAGAGGAAAGGAGGAGAGGTGGAGAGGGGGAGACAGTTAAGGTTAGGGTTGATCAAGGAAGGAGATCATTAAAGGAACAAGGGTCAAAGATGGAGAGGTCATGAACTCACAGCAGTTCAGACACACTGTAAGGCCTTCCCGAACACATGATCCATGTTCTGCAGTTTAAACTTTGACCTGTGTTCCTCTGCTTCCTGTCTGAGTGGTAGATGGACCCAGCCAGCCCAAAGACAGAAGCCTGGAGTATTTTACAGGAGTGACGGCTGCGTCTGTCACAGGAGTGACGGCTGCGTCTGTCACAGGAGTGACGGCTGCGTCTGTCACAGGAGTGACGGCTGCGTCTGTCACAGGAGTGACGGCTGGGGTCTGTCACAGGAGTGACGTCTGTGTCTGTCACAGGAGTGACGGCTGCGTCTGTCACAGGAGTGACGGCTGCGTCTGTCACAGGAGTGACGGCTGGGGTCTGTCACAGGAGTGACGTCTGTGTCTGTCACAGGAGTGACGGCTGAAGTCTGTCACAGGAGTGACGTCTGTGTCTGTCACAGGAGTGACGGCTGCGTCTGTCACAGGAGTGACGGCTGGAGTCTATCACAGGAGTGACTGACGGCTTCTAGAACGAGAACCCAAACACACACTGACAAAACACGTTCCAAAAGGCACACATTAATCTCAAAGCGTTAGTACACAAACACAAGAAAAAGTAAATGTATCTACATGATCTCATTTCTCCAGGCAGAATGAGGACAGTGTGGGGTTTTCATGCATTCCCCTGGAAAATCTTTCTTCTACTTGAAATTGAAAGTGGACTTCCTAGTGTAAACTTCCTATTTCCTCGCACTCCTCCCTCCTGTTTCCTTTTACCCTCTCCCGACCAGACTTGACACACACACACACACACACACACACACACACACACACACACACACACTCTGAAGGCATCCAGTATCTCCACCCAACACATTTGAATACACATTCATATTAATGTATTCAAATAAAAATTATGGTTGAAACAGTTAAAATGACAGATTGTGAAACTTTATATTGTCAGTAAAAAAGGTGATTTCCATCCCTTGGAAAGTAATTTGCAGCAACAATTACTAAGACAACAACAACCATTGACTTGAAGATTTGGGTCAATAAGGAAGTTTATTGTGGTTTTGCTCCAGAACAGGACACACACACACACGCTTAATTTACCAACATCTCACAGGAGACACACATCTCTCAGATGCATTCACACACATTTTTCTAAAAAATGTGTATATACATTCTTATAATGCACAAACAATTCCATTCCTCGAACACACACACACACACACACACAAAGGCCAGGCTAGGGCCCCGCCCCTCCCGGTCTCCCCCCCCCGGGGGCCTGGGATCGTAGGCTGTGCCAGAACTTGACCAGTGGCTCTCTCTTCCTCCAGATCAGCTTGTGTCCGTAGGCCACGTACCAGCTGCAGGAGAGACCAGCGTTAGAAAGACAGGACCGGAGAGGCCAGCGTTAGAGACAGGTCCAGAGAGACCAGCGTTAGAGAGACAGGACCGGAGAGGCCAGCGTTAGAGAGACAGGTCCAGAGAGACCAGCGTTAGAGAGACAGGGCTGGAGAGACCAGCGTTAGAGAGACAGGGCTGGAGAGACCAGCGTTAGAGATACAGGAGAGACCAGCGTTAGAGAGACAGGAGAGACCAGCGTTAGAGAGACAGGACTGGAGAGACCAGCGTTAGAGAGACAGCAGAGATCAGTGTTAGAGAGACAGGAGAGACCAGCGTTAGAGAGACAGGAGAGACCAGCGTTAGAGAGACAGGACAGGAGAGACCAGCGTTAGAGAGACAGGAGAGATCAGCGTTAGAGAGACAGGAGAGACCAGCGTTAGAGAGACAGGAGAGACCAGCGTTAGAGAGACAGGACTGGAGAGACCAGCGTTAGAGAGACAGGGCTGGAGAGACCAGCGTTAGAGAGACAGGGCTGGAGAGACCAGCGTTAGAGATACAGGAGAGACCAGCGTTAGAGAGACAGGAGAGACTAGCGTTAGAGAGACAGGACTGGAGAGACCAGCGTTAGAGAGACAGCAGAGATCAGTGTTAGAGAGACAGGAGAGACCAGCGTTAGAGAGACAGGAGAGACCAGCGTTAGAGAGACAGGACTGGAGAGACCAGCGTTAGAGAGACAGGAGAGATCAGCGTTAGAGAGACAGGAGAGACCAGCGTTAGAGAGACAGGAGAGACCAGCGTTAGAGAGACAGGACTGGAGAGACCAGCGTTAGAGAGACAGGACTGGAGAGACCAGCGTTAGAGAGACAGGGCTGGAGAGACCAGCGTTAGAGAGACAGGGCTGGAGAGACCAGCGTAAGAGAGACAGGAGAGATCAGCGTTAATGAAACAGGAGAGACTAGCATTAGAGAGACAGGACCGGAGAGACCAGCGTTAGAGAGAGGAGAGACCAGCGTTAGAGAGAGGAGAGACTAGCATTAGAGGGACAGGACTGGAGAGACCAGCGTTAGAGAGACAGGGCTGGAGAAACCAGCGTTAGAGAGACAGGACCGGAGAGACCAGCGTTAAAGAGACAGCAGAGACCAGTGTTGCCTGTCTGATCTTTATCTAGACAACCTTAATGACTAACAACATCGTCCTGTCTCACAAACAATAACGTGTTCATGTAGCGGTCCTCATCACTGGCCGTACTTACACTCCAAACAAAGCTCCGCCCAGGTGGGCCGCGTGGTCGAACACACGCCATCCCAGAACCAGCCCCGCTGTATCCATGGCAATGATACCCTTCAGCGCCTGGGGGAGAAGGGGGCTGTAAATCAATAACTCCAAGCAAGTCCCCTCCCCCTCCCTCCCCCTCCCTCTCCCCCTCCCTCCCCCTCCCTCTCCCCCTCCCTCCCTCTCCCCCTCCCTCCCTCTCCCTCTTCCCCTCCCTCCCTCCCCCTCCCTCTCCCCCTCCCTCTCCCTCCCCCTCCCCCCTCCCCCTCCCCCTCCCCCTCCCCCTCCCCCTCCCCCTCCCCCTCCCCCTCCCCCTCCCCCTCCCCCTCCCTCTGGTGTGACTCACGTTGGCAGCGGTGAAGCTGATGAAAGGCAGGAGGATGATTCCCAGCTTGGCCTCTGGTACCTTGGTACACACCGCTGCCAGCACGGCCATCACTGCCCCTGACTGCACCGGACCGCACGCAAGACGTGACGTCACACACAGGAAGGGACAGAAGGTGGACACAAATCAAATGTTGACAAGCATGCATAGTGTGTATCAGTGTGTGTGTGTGTGTGTGTCTTACCGCTCCTAGAGACGGGTGCAGGCGACGTGTGGCAGCCTTACAGGAGTAGCTGACCATGGTGGAGACCACACCTGAAACACACACACACACACCTTACCACACACGCCTCACTGAACCACACACACACACACACACAAGGGATGTGCATCTCCATCACTGAGCATTAAAGATAAATAGATGCAACTACTAGTGCGGTACGAGTCACCCCTATTGCGATGCAGTGCAATTCGACACAATGCACTTGCAATTCAATGAGATGCGATGCAAAAGAATATGATTCTATGCAATTTACTATGGTCCATCAGGGGTTTTCAACCAGGGGTCCGCGGCCCCCTTGTGGTCCGTGGCGGCATTGCAGGGGGTCCGCGGCCCCCTTGTGGTCCGTGGCGGCATTGCAGGGGGTCCGCGGCCCCCTTGTGGTCCGTGGCGGCATTGCAGGGGGTCCGCGGCCCCCTTGTGGTCCGTGGCGGCATTGCAGGGGGTCCGCGGCCCCCTTGTGGTCCGTGGCGGCATTGCAGGGGGTCCGCGAACCGAGCCCATGTTGATCAGTCCACCATTGATTTAAAAAATATATATAAATTTGCTTTGATATTTCAACACATTTCCAGATTACACTTGAATATCGTGAAAAATATGTATGATAATACATATGATAATCATTTGAGACATTCTGCAGTACTTTGTCATCTTCCCTCTTCAGTTGTAGCCACAGTTTATGTTGACGATATAATAGTTTTCAATTCTTAAGCACTGAAAATAAACCTTTTTTGTAGTTTTTCTTTTACACAGATTTTTCTAGATTTTTATTGATTTATTATATTGTATTAGTGTTCACAATCTCACATACACATATTTCAATTTTTCTGATTGTATATTGTTTGAGGTTTTTAAGTAGATTTATCTAGATTTGTTTGAGGTTTTTAAATAAAAGCAACATGGAAAACCAAATGTTGAAACTTCCTTCTATCCACACCCATGCACGCACGCTGGCTTTTAGTAAGAATGGTGGTCCCTGGGACTAAACCAGGTACGTAATGATTTAATTCTTTGTCAGACTGGGTTAGTTAATCATCAATGAACTAAAAAAGCTAAAAAGCACGTATGAAATAAAGTCTGTGACAAAAGATAAAATAACATCAGGCCTGGACCTTGCCTTAAACCAGTCCTTCTTTCCTGTTGTATGTGTTCTCTGAATGTAAAAAAGGGTTAACTATAACTGGCAGTAACATGCTGCTGTAAACACTGTCATAACACCTCACACACTAAATTGAACTCATGTCTCCTACTTTAAGGATTTTCTCAATGACTCAGCTATCTCTCGTCTTACTTTGTCATACACAACAAGGATTTGTTTCTCTGAGAATAGCTTCCTATTCTTGCTTGGGGTACCAGTGGAGCTAGCCACTGACTGTAGCCATAGCTGAATCTGAGGGGGAGGCAGACGTCTCCACACAAACACCATTCAGGTGACTACCTACATTAGCTGTGCTGCCTGTGTACTTTCTAGGAGCACGACACATCTTGCCAATTGTTTGGGTCTTGTCAAATTGCCCATCTTTCTTGGAAAATCCAAAGTGTTGCCAAACCTTGGATTTACTGAAATTCGTAAGTACGTGTAACTCTTCCTCCACCATGAAAAAACTCGCCCAAACACGCCTCCAACTTGTGCGAAACTTTGCCGAGAGACTTGACGAGAATCGTCCACTGACAGCAGTGGAGATGAGAGCGCACTTAAGAAACAGTTAGAGAGGAGGAATCTATCTATCTAATATTAAATTATTGGTCACAAATCATTGGTCACATTTCTGAGACTAAAGGTGTTCGCCGACACACGATTCTATATAAATACATCAGATTATACCAATGAAAAGATGTTAGAAACGATGCATCGCGATTTCATCCAACATGTCGTCTCCGGTGCACATCAGGGCTCCAGACTGCGACTAAATGGTTGTATTTTGCGACCAGTTTTTTAGACAGTGCGAGCATTTTTTACAAGCACTCGCGCATGTGCGACCTACAAATTTGGAATTTATTGGGTGTGCACAATGTCAGCACACTTTAGCAACGACGCATAGATACAACGTTTTAGTAAGACAGCGATATCAGCGTTCCTTCTGCATTAGTACCGTAGCTAAAAGTCCAGGAAAGTTGTGGCTATTTTTCGCTAGGTATCTATAATCCGAGCTAAAAGTATTGGAAAAATATTTTTCGCTAGGTTCCTACGAACATGTCTTAATCTGCCAGACAAGTGGGTTCCCCTTCGTTATTTTGGTGAGCAGTTTCACTAGCCCTTCTTACCCGGCGTCATGGAGCCTAGCAGCTAAATACTTATTTAGCACTAGCGTTGCTACTGTATCCCTGGCTGTGTTTGAGCTGTTGCACTGTTATACTCAGGAAGTATCGTGTTGTGGTGTCGGAGGACTGATCGAAAAGTGCATCATACATTTAAGTCATTTAGCCAAGACTTGCATGTACAGTACGTAATGTCACATTAAATAATGTATTAAACTCAAGCTTATGGTGCGTCGCTTTAGATCAGTTGTAAAAATGACGGATCCATCTGCAACCGACGCAGGCACACCCCACTATTTCCCCAGAAATGGTACCAGGGGCGATTCTAGGATCAGACCTTTAGGGGTGCTCAGCCTCCAATGAGAATGTGACATGAATACAGTGCCTTGCAAAAGCGCTAAACGTAAACCCCCTTGCTAATATAAATCCCTAATTTCACTGGATAACAATTAATACATTTATGTATTATTATGCAAAATATTGAAGGAATTAAAAAACTAAGGATGTCCCATTCTTCATGAACTACCAGCATCAATTTATAATAAACAATATAAAAAAATATATTATTATTTTTAGAGATTTTATGGGTGCTTGAGCACTCCTAAAAATTGTCTAAAATTGCCACAGATTTGTACCCTCTCTCGTTACATTAATTAATGCATTGCAAGTCAATGTAAGGTGTGCCCCTACATTTTTAGCTTGCGCTCCTAAAATCTTCAGTCAGGGGCTACTGTGCTCCTAGTAAAAAAAGTTAGTCTGGAGCCCTGCACATCTTTGATCCGGGCCATCGCATCGTGAGCTTTTATGCCGATGCACCAATGCGAACCAGTGAATCTTCCCACCCCTAATACACACAAACCTTACCACACAAACCTCACCTTACCACACCACACACCCCCCCCCCCCCCTACCAGCGGAGAGGTAGACAGCGAGGAACTGCTCGGGCCCCAGCAGGTTGACGATGGTGGAGGAGAAGGTCCACAGGACATACATGTTGGCAGCCAGGTGCAGAACAGAGTAGTGAGAGAAGCAGGAGAGGATCATGGGTAGGCAGCGTGTCTCTGGGGGGGGAGGGGGGGGTTAACATGAGGTTCTGAATAATTGACATGCAACACACACACAGTCCCTCCCTCACACACACACACACACACACACATTCTCACACAAGCACACACCTACTCACTGGAAGCTGGGTTGGCGGTGAAGTACTTGATCATGGTTCTCTGCAGGGAGGGGATTCTCCAACAACATAACACTGCTGCATTCATTACTATTATACCTGGGGGAGGAGAGGGTTAAGAAAAGATCATGGAAGATGAAAGAACATGATATGCTTCCATCTTCTTCCAAGAATGTGTCCCACAGTGACCCCAGCCACACCCTCCCTCCCTTCCTTCCTCCCAGCCTCCCTCCCTCACAGCCTCTCTCCCTCCCTCACAGCCTCCCAGCCTCCCTCCCAGCCTCCCTCCCTCCCTCACCAGTGGCGGTGCGCTGGCCCTGGGTTAGGGAGCTCCAGGTGTCGTCCAGCAGGGACAGCAGCATGATGGCCTGTCTCTGCAGCTCTGGAAGCTGCCTCCACCAGGAGTGCCATACACTCATGTCCTGGGAGCCCTGGGGAAGGGGGGGGGTTAGTACACTCACACACACACACACACACACACACACACACACACACACACACACACACACACACACACACACACACACACACACACACACACACACCTGCTCCCGACACACTCACATCTGTACCCCCCACCCCCTCAGGCCCCCCTCACCTGGCCCAGTCGCTCTGCCTCCTGCTCTTCTCTGGCCATCTGCACCTGCCTCTTCAGAGACTCGTACTGCAAGATGGCCGCCGCACCGAAGGAGCAGCCTGTAAACTAGCATGGTGTTAGATAACCAGCCTGTAAACTAGCATGGTGTTAGATAACCAGCCTGTAAACTATCTTGGTGTTAAATAACCAGCCTGTAAACTAACATGGTGTTAGATAACCAGCCTGTAAAGTAGCATTTTCAGTCTACAGTGTTACATGTTTTATGTTGTAGGTCCTCATGTTCACACACACACACACATACACACACACAGGTGGTGTGATCAGGACCTACCCCGACAGTGAACACCAGGGGCTTCAGTAATGAGGGCCGGGGGGCTAGGCGGGGCGGGGGAGGGGGCGGGGGCCCGGGAGCTGGGGTCCCGGCGGGGAGTCTACCAGGGGCCACTGCATCTGGGGGGGTGGGGGCCGTTTCCTCAGCAACGTTTCCCTTCCTGGTTTCCGGTCTCCGGGCTTCGCGGCGGAAACCACACCTCTGCTGGGGCCGTGGGGGGCACCTGGAGGGGCCACACATTTATATTTATTAGTGATGTGTCGTTCGTGAACGATTCAGTCATTTTGAACTAATCCTTACAAGGTCTCTGGAGTCCTCTTAAAAGAGTGATTCAGGATGCAGGAATTTCTTTTAAAATCGTATCTGCTAGTGTACATGTCATGCACTAACCTACAAAAAAGATTCGTTCATTTTACTGAACGAGTTTCAAAGAACCGAATCAGTAAAATGATCCGAACTTCCCATCACTAATATTTATATACAAACACACATATATGGGAACACGCATACACACAAGGGTGATAGCTATGCTGCGCGTGTATTCTGGTGAGGAAAGGGTTAAGACCTGACCTCGACGATAGACACGTATCTAACTACTGCAGTCCGTTAGCTCACCCGCAGTTTAAGTTAACGACGGTCGAATCAGCCGTTCTATCGTTTTACCGTAGCTAGCTAGCTGTATTTAATAAGCAGTCGTACTTGTATTTCAACAATAAACACGACCCTTCTTTTGGTTTTCAACAATCTTGGCAAAGTGGGTTAGTTTCGGATAACTAAAAGTAAATGTAGCTACTTGTCAATAACCACCATTCGCTGGAAAGCACCATGTTTTAACTATAGCCTATTCCAGCCAGCTAATCCACAATGTCAATCAGATGATAGTCGGCTAACTTGCGTAACCCCTTTATAAAAACTAGCCACGAATGTCATCTGGTAGCCTATAGATGTTCACAATAACGAGGCAGCAAGAGCACATCACGGATATACGGTCCTTGCGTGGCTCACCTGGTACCTCGGGCAACATCTGAAAGATTTATCAGCTCTGTTTTGGTCCATTTTAATAAACATCCTCTCCACGCCATGTTTCTAATGACCCCGTCCCGTCCCCCCTTGTTCTCTACCGGGTGACGGAAACGAAGATGCTATACATTAACAGACAACACGCCGGTCAGGATCACACTGCGCAAGATCATAGTGGCTTGTAATTCTGGAAGATCTTGTTGGTTCAGTTGCGGTTCACTGCTCCCTGGTGGTAGGGATGTGAATTACAGAAACACTACTTTCCCGAGGTCAAATGAGGAGGGAGAAAGCTGACTTTACAAAAGAGAGAAAGAGAGAGAGAGAGAGAGAGAGAGAGAGAGAGAGAGAGAGAGAGAGAGAGAGAGAGAGAGAGAGAGAGAGAGAGAGAGAGACTGAGAGAGAAAAATTAAG
>NC_140370.1:18142500-18170000 GCF_054491055.1 Hypomesus nipponensis | reverse complement strand
CGAGAACCGCAACCGCCCAGCCCGCTTTGCCTCCTCGACCGACTGAGACCCAGGCTACCGGGACATGGGGGATAAAAACGCAGGTATGAAACTTTCTCAGAGTCGTTTTTGCACGCGGAGCGATGCCGGGGACGCAGGTTATTGCTTGTAGGAGAGCTTGAGAGATGCCGAGCGTACAATCTGCAGGGCGCACTTTTTATGAGGTTTAATATTCGTTGCAGTAAAATAACTTCGAGGCAGTTAAAGTAACGCCGGCTTAGCCTCATGGCGCGTTCCTCTCTGGTAAAACTTGAACTGGGGCATGCCGCATGTGTGTCTATGGGGGGCAAGGGTACCTTCTTAAAGCAGGACCCAGTTTCTATACTGGGGCAAGACCCCGGTCCTCCCGGTCTTGGCCGAGCCTGTCGGTATCCAGGTGTCCTATTGCGCCCGGTAACTCAGTGTGGTGCTGCAATGCAACGGCGACGCACACTATGTAGCCTACATTATTACACAAACACTGACAGCATCTTTTTTGCTACAGTATAAATAACACAATAAAGTAAATGCTCGGCATTGGTTCTGCCGGTAGAGTAGGCCGCTTCCCTGCCGGGCTGCTGTGTCAGACAGATGGGTTTCTGGATCCCTCGCGCAAGCTCCGCAGGCAGCTGTCACCACAAACTGCTGCCTCTACACTTTTTCGGCGCGAGAGGAATGTGCTTCTCCGCGTGGCGCTGTGGAGATGCTCGCGAATCAGCATGAAGGCGCTAAGGTGACGGAATCTTCGTTGCAGGATGAGGTGTCAACTCCGGTTCTACCCGGTACCGACAAGCAGGGGGAACTCGGGAACGTACAAATCTATTACTCAATCCTCGGTGATCCTATAGAATTGATTAAATGACTTATGAGAAACATTTAAATAGTGGAACACAGCCGTCTCAGCCCAGGTCTAAACCTCCCCGTGTTTGTGGCAGAGTGCTTGGCTCCACGGTACAGGGTGCTTGATTAATGGAGGTTGTTCTACATTATAGTACATTTTTAGTTTTATATTTTATTCCTTTAACAGATGCTTTTATCCAAATGCGACATTCAAATGATAGAAAGCAAGATTATGGATCAGAAGTTCATAGTTCTAACCAGGGATGTAGGCAAGGCCTGGGTAGGCACAGGCCTACCCAATTTGTTAAAAGGCCAAACCAAAAACGAAAATATCTCACATCACAAAGTAAATAAGTACAAAAAAACTGAAAAGATGCCTATCCGTATTTTTCTAGGCCTACCCAAAAATATTTTTCTGGCTCCTCCCCTGGTTCTAACAGTATTAGTGAGTTTATTAGAGAGATTAGAGTCAGGGAAAGGTCGGCATTTACCAGGCCCAGTGTAAAGTAACATCTCAGCTGACACAATGTAAAGTAGCCTAGTGTATAGCAGTCTAGGATCATTCATACATAAGGTGATGTTTGGGACATTTGGTTTCTGGTCTATACAGTATATCTACATATGTATGTGTGGCACTGGACTGACAGGTCTGATGGACCAGCACTGTGTGGACCCTCCTTATGCTACCTCTATACTCCGGACCAGGACATTGTGTGTGTGTGTGTGTGAAGTATATATGTGGTGCATGTAGAGTGTGTGTGGTGTGTGTGTTAAGCATGTGTGTGGGGAGTGTAGAGTGCGTGTGTGTGTTTATTTGTGTGTATGTGGTGCTTGTAGCCTAGTGTGTGTGTTGTGTATGGTTGTTGTGTGTGACTGACGGGAGGTTGTCTCCTATGATCAGCAGCTCCACCAGGGTTAACTGTAATAGAGACATGTACTGTGTACTGTACCCCTCCTCCCCCTCTCTCCATCTCTAACCTTCCTCCCCACCTTCTTTCCTCACTCCATCTCTCTCCTACATGGCTGTGTTGTGTTGACTAATGAAATATTCAAGCGCCTGTTCAGATCTACTTTTCACTGCGTAGGGAGACAGAATTTGTGTTTGTTTGTGGTTAGGTCAGCAGTGTCATCAGCTGGATGAACACCCACAATAACCTAATCTATAACCCAACACACACAGACACACACAGACACACACAGACACACACAGACACACACAGACACACACACAAACAGTAGCACGCACATGGGTAGGTCACTGTTTCCTGTGTTTCATTAGCTCTGGTGCTGAGGCAGCAAGTTTCCTGTTTACCGCTCCATTTTTAAGAAAGGAGAGCAAGCCACACGCACACACTCTCACACACTCTCACACACACACTCACATGCACATACACACACACACTCACACACACACACAGTTTAATATTTTCTTTCTCTCCTCATCTTTCAAATCCCCTCGTTCACTGTCATGCCTACCACAGATATCCTCCTTCACCAAGCTGCCATCTTGACAATCTCACACACACACACACACCCCTCCTCTCCTTAGTGTGTTAGGGGTGCTGACGGGGGCTGTCATCTGAATCCATGGCCACATCCCATAATACTTCTCCAGGAAACCGTGTCTAAGCACTTTTACTTATTTCTCAGGTGTTATACTTTTGTGACAAAACATCATGGGAACATAAGGACAGGCTGTAACGAGATCACAAGTTCTACCAGAGAAGGGCTTCTGCTCTCTCTCTCTCTCTCTCTCTCTCTCTCTCTCTCTCTCTCTTTCTCTCTCCCTCTCTCTCTCTCTCTCTCTCTCTCTCTCTCCCTCTCTCTCTCTCTCTCTGTCTCCCTCCGCCTCTCTCTGTCTCCCTCTCTTCCCCAGAGTTACTGCTATCTACTCTGATCTGTGTGTTTGTCTTCTGTGACGTGCACCTGTGGTTTCTTCTCAGGTGACTCCTCCCAGGCAAGGTGTCCCCAACATTGCACCTAATGCACCCTGCGTCAGACTCGGCCTTGCTAAAAGTGTTTGTGTTAAAGAGTTGTGCACCCCCAAACAGGGCAGGAACGCTGCACACCCAGCCATGCAGGAGAGGACAGGGTCATAACAGAGTCACCTGACACAGAGTCCACTTAACAACTCACCAGCTTCCTGTTCAACTTCCTGTTCAACTTCCTGTTCAACTTCCTGTTCAGCTTCCTCATCCAATTCCTCCGTTCTGCATGCTCATGGTAGGCTGCAGGGTCAGTGAGGTGTGTGTCCAGGATTACAGACTGAGGTGTAAATGTTGTGCCCAGCAGAGTTAGGTGTGTGTGTGTGCTTACTGCCATTAGAAACAGATGATGCGTGCTGTTGTAGGCAAAGCCTGACCTTGTGTACCTGCCTCACCTGTCAGCAGTTACCCCTCTCCTACCCTCACCCTCTCCTACCCCCACCCTCTCCTACCTCCGCCCCTCTCCTACCTCCACCCCTCTCCTCCAGCCCCCTCGCCCCCATCTCCTCATCCAGCCCCCTCCTCAGAGGTCCTATCATTTTACAAGGTGAAATACTGTAGACAGGTAACGAGAGGCCTGGCGTGACCTTCTCTCCCCTTCTCGCCCTTCCTCTCCTTCTCTTGGTCTCCCTCTCCCTTGTTTGATCTCTTCCTCATCACTCCTTCCCTCCCTGCCTGTCCTCTCTCTCTCTCCTCATCACTCCTTCCCTCCCTGCCTGTCCTCTCTCTCTCTCCTCATCACTCCTTCCCTCCCTGCCTGTCCTCTCTCTCTCTCCTCATCACTCCTTCCCTCCCTGCCTGTCCTCTCTCTCTCTTCCTCATCACTCCTTCCCTCCCTGCCTGTCCTCTTTCTCTCTCCTCATCACTCCTTCCCTCCCTGCCTGTCCTCTTTCTCTCTCTCACAGACACACACACAGACATGTACGTACCTACGCCCTGTTTGAACCCCTCATCCTTGTTGCTCACCTCACCTGAAGGATGAGATGCAGAGCAGCTTGTCACACTGCAGTCCTGCTCCTCCTATCTCCTGTGCAGGAGGGACACTTAGAGAGAGGGGGCATGAGAAGAAGAGAGGTTAGGGTCAAGGAAGAATATCATATTAAAGAAGAAAGATGGAGAGAGAGAGAATACTACTCCTCTCCACTATTCTTGTCCTCCTCACTCCCACTAATTCCCCTAGCTCCTCTTAGCTCCTCCTAGCTCCCCCCAGCTCTCCATAGCTCTCCCCCCACCCTGATGTTTGCATGTGTGTGTGTGTTAGTGTGTGTGTGTGTGTGGGGGGAGCTCAGAAAGAGTCAGACACTGTGTTTCTGAACCCCCCCCCCCCCCCTCTCTCTCTCTCTCTCTCTCTCTCTCTCTCTCTCTCTCTCAGTGTGTGTTTTGTTTTAATGCCATGAGCTTGTGATTTGTCTTCCTGTCTAACTTTCTGTCCAGCGGGTTGAGCTCGTACATTTACATTTATACATTTACCACCACCCCAGTTTTCTTCTGTTTCGTTCAGCTCCCTTCAGTGTCCGTCATCAGCCTGATATTGACGTCTGCGTGACGTCGAAGCCTGGGCGCTTCATCCTGCTGTCTGGGTCTCTCGCTCCTGCTGCAGCGTGACGCCCTCTAGTTGCACAGCTGTGTACTGCAGCTGGTGGTACGGACGGAAGCGTTCAGTCACACTGACCCACTACATTTACGTTTCATTTAGTTAATTTAGCTTACACTTTTAGTGCATGTAGACAGTGCAGCAGAAGATCAAGGATCAGAAGTGGGGAGTTTTAACAGGAGCGGTCTGTGTTTACCAAGCGCAGGGGAGAATAATCACATCTCAACTGCCAGGCTTCGTGCAACAATAATCACATCTCTACTACAACGTTGAACAGCAAGAACAGACAAGAGCAGCTAAAACAACGTCACTTCCAGGTTCTGCTGATCTCTGATTTCACTCATCTCAGGCTCGAGTCTGGTCTCTCAGCAACGTCCATTAATCTGTGTGTTATGTGACGTCACACTTGCACGCGAGTCTGTTGTTGTTGACAAAAAGGAGCAGTATATTTTGTTTAGTCTAGTGTTTTGTTCTTAATCATTAGAATTAGTGTAGTCTAATATAAAGTTGTGTAGTCTAGTATACAGTATTGTAGTCTAGTATAAAGTAGGCCTATTGTATGAAATAGTGTGGTCTAGTAATAAACTTTTTTATACAACATACACGTTTGGTTAAAACAAACATATTAACAGTCACAACAAGTTTTCTTGTCACACTTGTATTCTATTCCATTCTAAAGGGACAGAAACGGGTCTCGGGGGGTAGAGGACTGAACGGCATGTACCGTTTAACGGCATACCGGAGCACAGATGTGTTTGTGAACAGTATTTTGGGGGGAATTACGAGCGGTATGTGAAGCCGCTGGACTAACCAGAAGGCGCTCTTAAAATAAACACGACACGTGACTTTTAAGTCTTGTTTTTAAGTTAACGCTATGCACTGCAGCCCTGCCGCGGGTTACACTGTGCAGGTTTCTGCTTGTGATCGTAGCTGGGAGCTTGCAGGGCCGGCTGCTCTGGCGGAGGCTGTCAGAGTGCCAAACTTTCTCTCCTTGGCAAGACCGCTTGCTCTTTGAGTCGTTGTCTTTAAACCCCGCGGCTGTGCCACTGACGTAGGCTAGGTTACGTTATCCGCTCCGAAGCTCCCGGTGGACGCTTCCGAACAGCTGTATCCCCCCGGTGTCCCCCGGTCAAACAGCTCCGCATTACCTCACTGTTCCCGCTTCAGCCGCTCGCCGCTGCAGTTTAACTTTCGCGTGCACTCTCGCATCAGTGCTCTCTCTCTCTCTCTCTCTCTCTCTCTCTCTCTCTCTCTCTCTCTCTCTCTCTCTCTCTCTCTCTCTCTCTCTCTCTCTCTCTCAACCTCGCCCTCAGTCTTCCTCTCTCTGTCTGTCCCTGGCTGCCTGTTTCGTCCGTTAGTGAAGACGCGGAGACTATAGGCTACACTTATTAGCACAGTCTAACGTCCTTGCCCGTAGCCAGTCCGGGATAGGGGAAGAGCAGTGCCGTGAACGCGAATGACCGTCGACAGGAGAAGAGAGGCTACAAAAGCAGCTAGAGATGTCTCGTAATGCCTAGCGTCATTTGTCCGTTAGACGGTGTCCTTCTGACGTTCCGAAGCTTCTACCGGAGCCGGGACTGCAGCGGTAGCGGCGGCAGCGCTATGCTAGGGTTCCCGCTGTTGGGATAGCGTGTCCGGTAGTTCGGATTGAGGCGGGATCCCACCAACCCAAATCAATGAGGATTCTGAGGCTCATCCTTCAGAAAGGAGCGCACATGCTACAGTGTTTCTGTGGACAGCGATCGAAGCCGACCACAATCACAAGCGGTGAGACCCAGCTACCCTGCATGCTTTCTCTCTCTCTCGAGCAGTGGAAGAGGGGGGTCGGTGGGAGGAGGAGAGGGGGGCTACGATTTCATTGGCTACCGGAGCGTGTGAGGAACGTCTTCGGGAGTCTGCGGTATTACCGTTGTCCAGAGTTTTGTCACTCGCCGCCGCCTCGAGCCGCGGTGCAGTGACGGCAGTGCGCGGGACTTGTCATCCCGGACACAGATATCCATTCCCGGACAAGTCACTCACACTCACTCGCACACGTATAGACATGGTTACCTTATAAGCTGTGTTAATAACAACTCATATTATATTACCTCTAAGAAAAAGACACAGGCCCTGTTTTTAACGTGTAGCGTCGCTTTCAGCCCCCCACGAACATAGCTGCTCTTGTCAGCACCACGGACAGCGCCACGGCACCACGGACAGCGCCACAGCCGCGCTACTGTCGGACAGTCAGCACCACGGTCCGCGATCCAGATTAGATTTATGAACTCACTTTGCCAAATCCCTTTTTAAACAATCACATTTGAGATTTTTAGACAGTTTCCCTGGGAAGTTTAGAAAGTTTGACACAAACACCTAGAATGAAGCTGTCGTTTTGTTTGGATTGGGGATTAGTTTCTGGGAAAGTGCAAATAAACACAGAAACATTTGCTTTGACACTCTTTCTGGAGCACGCACACACACACACACACACACACACACACACTGGAACACACACACTGGAGCATAGATACACACACACATTCCCTCACTCCCTCACAGAGGTGCTTGTCAGTAGAAGAGGTCGTGGTGAGAGAGGCAGCAGATCGGCAGCGGGAACAGAAACAGTTCTAACTCTGCAGTCTAATTCAGGACTGAGACAATTAGCTGCTTCATTAAGCCCAGGGGGCCCAAGGGACCCAGGACCAAACCAGCCTGCTCACAGGGACCAAACCAGCCTGCTCACAGGGACCAAACCAGCCTGCTCACAGGGACCAAACCAGCTTGTTCACAGGGACCAAACCAGCTTGTTCACAGGGACCAAACCAGCTTGTTCACAGGGACCAAACCAGCTTGCTCACAGGGACCAAACCAGCCTGCTCACAGGGACCAAACCAGCTCCTCTTGGAGCAGCCTGTCTCCTTGCTTGCCTGCCTGTCTACCTGCCTTTCTACCTGCCTGCCTGCTTGTTTACCTGTCTATCTGCCTGCCTGTCTACCTATCTACCTGCCTTCCTGTTTACCTGCCTGTCTACCTGTCTATCTGCCTGTCTACCTGCCTTTCTACCTGCCTGTCTATCTGCTTGCCTGTCTACCTGTCTATCTGCCTGTCTACCTGCCTGTCGACCTGCCTGTCTATCTGCCTGCCTGTCTACCTGTCTACCTGCCTGCCTGTTTACCTGTCTATCTGCCTGCCTGTCTACCTGCCTTTCTAACTGCCTTTCTACCTGCTTTTCTACCTGCCTGCCTGCCTGCTTGTCTACCTGTCTATCTGCCTGCCTGTCTATCTGTCTACCTGTCTACCTGCCTGGCTGGCTGGTTTACTAACTAGCTGGCTGGCTGACTGGCTGGATGACTGGCTGGCTGACTGGCTGGTTGACTAACTAGCTGGCTGAATGGCTGTATGGTTGACTGCTTGGTTGACTGGCTGACCATCTGGCTGGGAAGGTGGACATCCCGGGCCATAACCAGGATATTCCATGGTGTTTGCAGCCCTCTAGGGGCATTCACACACACACAAGCACACACACATGCACACACATGCACACAACATTGGCATTTCTTGGCATTAATGTGCAACAATCAGGGGTATTGCATGTGTCTGACTGTTTTTCTGCTGGGTGGCCATCAGGACGTCTGTGGTGACCCAGGCCCCCTGGTGGCAGCAGGGCGTTGTTGCAGTAGGGGGCGGCTGGGTCTGGCATCTGGTGGAACTACACTCACCAGTCCCAAATTCATTCATTCATTAACTCATTCATTCCTTCATTCATTCTAGGAGAGGGCTATCTGTCTTTGTAACTGCAGTAGCAGAGCTGGGATCAGATCTCTCCTGTGCTGAAGTCAGGCCACTGGGAGATGCAGTACTACACACTGACCAGCAGGGGTCAAGAGAGGACAGGAGAGTAGCAGACCTGCGTGTGTCTGGCCCAGGACACGGAGGCAATACACACACCTGTCTGTCTGTCTGTCTGTCTGTCTGTCTGTCTGTCTGTGAAGGAACCAAATGGAGATAAAAATGTTCTAGTGGACAGATGGGAGAAAGAAGAAGAGTGGTCATCCTGGCTACTATGGATGCGGGGTGGATAACTATTATGGGATAGTTGCGACAAGGACAGACATACTTCCATCCCCCCTCCTCACTCCTCCTCTCCTCCACCCTCTCCTCCCCACCCACCCTCTCCTCCTCCATCCACCCTCCTCTCCTCCACCCACCCTCCTTTCCTGCACCCTCTCCTCCCCACCCACCCTCTCCTCCTCCATCCACCCTCCTCTCCTCCACCCACCCTCCTTTCCTGCACCCTCTCCTCACACTGTTAACTTGATAGATTAAGTTAATCTGGATCAGTTATTGATTATGATGTGCAGACATGATGGATGATCAGCTCCTGTATGGTCTAGGCTGGCAGGGAGAATGTGCCTGGACTTAAAGCTGGAGACTTCAGTATCTCTACCTCTGTCTGTCTGTCTGTCTGTCTGTCTGTCTGTCTGTCTGTCTGTCTGTCTCTCTCTCTCTCTCTCTCTCTCTCTCTCTCTCTCTCTCTCTCTCTCTCTCTCTCTCTCTCTCTCTCTCTCTCTCTCTCTCTCTCTCTCTCTCTCTCTCTCTCTCTCTCTCTCTATACCTCTCTCTCTCTCTCTCTCTCTCTCTCTCTCTCTCTCTCTATACCTCTCTCTCTATATATATACCTCTCTACCTCTCTCTACCTCTCTCATGGTCCAGAAATGGCTGGCAGCAGCAACAGGCTTACGTAAGAGTCGGGAGATGGAGGGAGAGACCTCTCTTTCTCTCTCTTCCTCTCTCTAGCCGTCTCTCTTCCTCTCTCTACCCCTCTCTCTTTCTCTCTCTACCGCTCTCTTCCTCTGTCTACCTCTCTCTACCTCTCTCTACCTCTCTCTACCTCTCTCTACCTCTCTCTTCCTCTCTATTCCTCTGTCTACCTCTCTATACCCCTCGCTCTACCTCTCTCTACCTCTCTCTACCCCTCTCTCTTCCTCTCTCTTGTCGTGTTTGAACTCCCACATGACCAACACACACTACCCACACAACTAGGACACAGTACTGCACACACACACACACGCACACACACACACACACACACAGATACACACAGTCACACACACAGACACACACAAATGCTTACTCTGCTCTGTACACTCTCTCACACCCCCATCCACATTCCCACTTAGCTCGATCTGAACTCTAACACACACACACATGTAATCAGTCACTCTCTCTCTCTTTCTCTCTCACACACACCGTGTTTCTCATCAGGTAATGTAACTTTGGTCCAGACTTGGCATTGTGCTAGGAGTGGTGAGAGTGTGTGTTTGTGTGAGAGTGTGTGTGTAAAAGTGTGTGTTTGTGTACTAAATTAGTTTGTGAGCGATACAAAGTGAGAGACAATCCTCGTCAGAATCTGTCACAAGAGTTCACACACACACACATACACACACACACACACACACTTACACAAAAATGCTGCAGTGATACACTGTGATTAATCAGATGTATTTACACTTGTGTTACAAAGCTGATCACTTTTTCCCTTTGTGTTGTGTTGTGAGTGTGTGTGTGTGTGTGTGTGTGTGTGAAAGAGTGAGTGTGTGGTATTTCTCGTGACAGATTTCATCATCATGAACTTGTCTTAGTCTAAGGCCTCAACCCCTTTAACCAATCAGGAGAACCGATTAATGGTGGCCATGTTGTCTAATCCCTGTTGTGTGCCAGGATTCCATCAGTTTTATAGCTCACGGGAACCCTAGCATGTTAGCACATTACCTCAGCATTCTTCTATGGACCATTTAAAATGATGAATATACATTATAGAGATGATATGTTAGTATATCATATATTATTTAATCAAAAAATTGTCTATGTTATAATATGACTGCATATTATGAGAGGGGGGGTCAAACTGAGTTTGGACTGTATAATCAACTCTCTCTCCTCTCCTCTCTCCTCGCTCTTCTCTCCTCACTCCTCTCTCTCCTCTCTCCTTTCTCTCCTCTCTCCTTTCTCTCCTCTCTCTCCTCTCCTCTCTCTCCCCTCTTTCCTCTCCTCTCTCTCCACTCCCCTCTCTCCTCTCTCCTCTCCTCTCTCTCCTCTTTCCTCTCCTCTCTCTCCCCTCTCTCCTCTCCTCTCTCTCTCTCTCTCTCTCTCTCTCCTCTTTCCTCTCCTCTCTCCCCTCTCCTCTCCTCTCTCTCCTCTTTCCTCTCCTCTCTCCCTCTCTCTCCCCTCTCTCCTCTCCTCTCTCTCTCTCTCTCTCTCTCTCTCTCTCTCTCTCTCTCCTCTCTCTCCCCTCTTTCCTCTCTTCTGTCCCCTCTCCTCTCCTCTCTCTCCTCTTTCCTCTCCTCTCTCCCCTCTCTCTCCCTTACACAAATACTCTCCACCACTCACATGTGCACACACACATCGTTTCCCCTTTTATTCATTTTCTCTGTGAGATCTGCGAATTCTCATCCAAACCTCAATCACGTATGATTGCGTAGGGAGAAAAAAGGAAGGAGAGAAGGAGAGAGAGAAAGGGGGGGGGGGGGGCGAGAGAGAGAGCGAGAGCGAGAGAGAGGAGGAGATAGAGAGAAAGCTCATTCTTCACAGCTGTTTGTCGGCTCGGACAGACAAGAAAACTCAAAGCACCGTACTCTGGTCGGGTTACATACATTTGTGGAGACTAAAATAATTATTAACTGCACCTAGTTGCTTCGTCACCATGTTGCTACCGCATTTATCCCCGTGATAAACCGGTCCCAGACGTTGCAGGTCGGCGGGGCTGGTTACCACGCTGCTGCAAGGGAACAGATGCCCCGAGTCCTGAAGAGCGCAAGGGCCATCAGATAACTGGCTTGTTACCGACGAGTCATCTGTTTTGTCGCCTGTGATTTGGGATTCTATGCCGGATTAAAAGTGTCGAAGCTCCGTATCCACGTTTACTGAGGTTGTATGACCCCCCCCCCCACCCCCCACGGTAATTAAAATAACTGCGCGTTTGACGGGCAGGTGTCCGTTTGTCTGTGGAGAGCCAGTCACGGACAACCCAGGTCTGCAAGGATCATACCGCGCGCACTGTGAGACGCGGCGGCGCTGTCCACCTGGAATACCTGAAGCACGCGCGCACGCTCCCTGGCAGAGGAACCAACTGTGTTGCACTGTTGAACGTTCCTAGATTAGCAGTATTTTTTGTGTTAGTAACGACAGATGCTTTTTGAGATAACGGCCATTGTCCGTTAGATGTGCTGCCTGTCAGGACCTCGCGGCTACCTGCTGTCGTTACCCCGGAGGAGGCTCTCTGCGGAGCAACGATGCGCGCGGTGGATTTTCTAAAGGGAACAGAAAGACATTTGGCTGACGCTCATCCTGGACCAAATTAAAGTCGTTTGGGATTTAAGGTTGTTTTACATCTATTTATTTCCTAATATATTTGCGCAAAGAAACCGCACTACTCCTGTCTGACGGCACCGGGATTGTGGTCGGTTCGGCTCGCCCGCGGGGGAGATGGCTGCAATCGCCAGCTCCCTGATCCGTCAGAAACGCCAGGCGCGAGAGTCGAACAGTGACAGAGTGTCCACTTCTAAACGGCGCCCGAGCCCCAGCAAGGACCCGCGTTCAATATGTGAGCGCCATTTTTTAGGGGTCTTCAGCAAAGTCCGTTTCTGCAGTGGGAAGAAAAGACCCGTTCGGCGGCGACCAGGTCAGTCCCCCCCCCCCCCTTCCCCCGCCCCGCGAGCGAGCTGAGGCGCTAGCGCAGAGGCTTCGTATCACGCTGCTGGAGAAGATAGAATTTCTCCGCGGCGACTGGGAGCACGCGATGCGAAAATTCCACCTGTTCCATGGCTCACGTGTTGTCTGTCGAGATCCACCCGCACGACACAGCAGCGCGGGCCTCCCGCGGCATCCGGGGTCCAACATAATATACATGTTGTGACGTGACCGATATTAATGTTATATTGCTGTCAATCCCAGTGATGGATGGATACCCCGGCACCATCACAGACATATATACAGTCAAAGGCTGGACATTGTCATGACAGCAATTAATATGAATATATTTACATAAATTCCACCCTGCTATTTTTACGTGTCCTCTTCTTCTGCCAAGTTGAAGGTTTAAATAATTGAACAGAGAAGCAGAAAGAGACAGAAGCAAAGTTCCCCGCAGTGCAGTAGAAGATGAAGACAGCGTGTGTGAGGTGTGTGTATGTGTGTGAGGTGTGTGTGGTGTGTGTATGAGGTGTGTGTGTGAGGTGTGTGTATGAGGTGTGTGTATGAGGTGTGTGTATGAGGTGTGTGTATGAGGTGTGTGTATGAAATGTGTAAGTGTGTAAGAGTGTGTATGGAGTGTGTGTTTCAGGCAACAGACAAACAGACAGACAGACAGACACAGGCAGACAAACAGACAGACAGACAGACACAGGCAGACAAACAGACAGACAGACATGTAAGCAAGCATATGGCAGACAGGTAAGCAGGTAGAAAGTCAGTCAGCCAGCCAGCCAGCCAGCCAGTCTCTCTCTCACCCACCAGGTCAACCCAACCCTGTAATCTTCTGATGTTCGTGCCATTCTGCCAGCAGAGCGTGTGTGAGAGATTGTGTCTGCTAAAAGCTTGTTTTTCCTTCTGTCCCCGTAAGACGCGCCCTCCAGCGCTCCCCTGGTCCCACGTAAGGGCTGCAGGCTAGGTCAGTAGTCCAGCCTCCATCTGTGCTGTCTCCTCCGTCTCCACCACCATCTCGCGCCCATGTTGACGCCCACTGCAGGGGGAGGGGAGGGGGGAGGGAGGGAGGGAGGGAGGGAGGGAGGGGGGAGGGAGGGAGGGAGGGGGAGAAAGAGAGGAGGAATGGTTGTTGTTGGGGAATGAAGAGAGTTGGAGGGGTAGGGTTTGGGGGAGGGACTGTGGGTGCTTCCTGTGTCCGATGATGTCACTTCCTGCTGCTCTGTTTCCACACTGTGCTTTGATCTGATTTCTTCTTCTACTCTTTTCCTGTTTTTTTTCTGGAAGAGACAACAGTAACTCCTCTTTTCTCTTCTCTTCTCTTCTCTTCTCTTCTCTTCTCTTCTCTTCTCTTCTCTTCTCTTCTCTTCTCTTCTCTTCTCTTCTCTTCTCTTCTCTTCTCTCTCTCTCTCTCTCTCTCTCTCTCTCTCTCTCTCTCTCTCTCTCTCTCTCTCTCTCTCTCTCTCTCTCTCTCTCTCTCTCTCTCTCTCTCTCTCTCTCTCTCTCTCTCTCTCTCTCTCTTCTCTCTCTCTCTCTCTCTCTCTCTCTCTCTCTCTCTCTCTCTCTCTCTCTCCCTCTCCCTCTCCCTGAGCTGGTGTCTGTTCCATGTGTGTTTGATCAGTTTTTACTCTCGTTCTGGTTGGGTTCCTCCAGTGTCTCAATGCGTGCTGTTTAACATGTGGAGCACTGCTTTTCCTGTGTGTGTGTTTGTGTGTGTGTATTTGTGTGTGTGTGTACCATGCGTGACCACTGTGGACTGTATCAGTGAAGGTGATCATTCAGCATTCCATGATCATACCAACACCTGTCAATGTTACCTGCTCCTCTGTGTCACACACACACACACACACACACACACACACACAGATGGTATCATCTTCACTGGGCTGTCAGAGAACACTAAGCTCACGTTCAAGCTGTATTTATAGAGATGCAGTTAACTGCTGTGATTTAGTAGGTCCACATCCCTCCAGACCTCCATCACCATCCCCACCACCATCACCCCTCACCCCTCTCCCCAGCCCCAGCCCCACGCCCCAGCTCCACCCCCACTCTCAGCTCTCCCAGGTGGTGATGGATGTGGCCGATTGGATTGATGGCCAGGCCCCTGCAGGCAGAATGACTGGAGGATTGATGGTGGTGGTGATGTACAGTAGAGGGATGTGAGGTCAGTGGGGGAGGCAGATACGGGCAACACAACTCTCCCCTCAGCATTCCACTGAACCCTTCCACAATTCAGATTCCAGAGTGGTAAATTCTAAGGTTCCAAGGTTCCAAGGTTCCAAGGTTCCAAGGTTCCAAGGTTCCAAGGTTCCAAGGTTCCAAGGATCCAAGGTTCCAAGGTTCCAAGGCGTGTTGCCTGGACGTTCTCTGTGAGATGATCAATCCACCATCCAGGCACATCCACAGTCTCCTTCTGCTCCTCCTGACTAGAACATCAGTCCGCCCCAAAACAAAGGAAGCAAAGAGTCTCTGGAGAACCTATCAGATTCATCCAAGGACGGCGCTGTGTGCCAAGCACAAGAACAAAGGCAGAGAGAAGATTACTGTAATGATGTTCTGATGCAGACTTTCCAGTCACTGCTAATTTAATGAAGGTTATTGATGAGAGACAGCTGTCCTGGAGACACGCCTCCACACCCTGACCCCTCCCTGCAGACACGCCTCCACACCCTGACCCCTCCCTGCAGACACGCCTCCACACCCCGACCCCTCCCTGCAGACACGCCTCCACACCCTGACCCCTCCCTGCAGACACGCCTCCACACCCTGACCCCTCCCTGCAGACACGCCTCCACACCCTGACCCCTCCTTGCAGACACGCCTCCACACCCTGACCTCTACCTGCAGACACGCCTCCACACCCCGACCCCTCCTTGCAGACACGCCTCCACACCCTGACCCCTCCCTGCAGACACGCCTCCACACCCTGACCCCTCCCTGCAGACACGCCTCCACACCCTGACCCCTCCCTGCAGACACGCCTCCACACCCTGACCCCTCCTTGCAGACACGCCTCCACACCCTGACCCCTCCCTGCAGACACGCCTCCACACCCTGACCCCTCCCTGCAGACACGCCTCCACACCACACACCTCTCCATCCCTCACCACCAAATCTGGCATGTTCAGAGACAAAAAATATCTAAATGTTGAAGTTATGTTATTTCTTGGTGGTGAAGCGTTTTGTTACATACCAAGAGGTCCTCGGTTCAAATCCCCCTATGTACACTGCTTTGGATAATGTACAACCTTGGTTTCCTATCCGGGTCACCTGGAACATTTTTCTTTTCCCGCGTGAGTTGATATCCCGTCTGTCCATTCAGACAGTCCTGGACTGCAGTCTTCCTCAAAGCCCAGACACCCACAGTCCAAGACAAGGAGAGCATCGATCCCTTCTATCTCCGGAGGGCTGTTAAAACCCTCAATCCACCAATCAAAGGATCCTTCAGCATGAGTGTGAAGGGCTCTCAGATCCTGGATCAGAGGGTTAGAGAAGCATTCCTCCAGACTCAACCTCACACAGCCCCTGCTCACAGCCTAGCCCTGGGCACAGCCCCCCCCCCACCCCCCCCCCACACTATTTAGCCCCAGGCTAGATAGAGTTTCCATGGTAACTTCCTAATCCCTTACTCCCTCCTGAAGGTCTGTGTTGATCCCGTTTGCATTGGTACCATCCACTCTTGACTGGTCCTGGTCCAGTCCAGTTTTCAATGGTTTGGTCCAGTTATAACTTACCTGGTTCAGTTTTGATTGGGCCTAGTTGTCAGAAGTCTGGTCCAGTTTTCCAAAGAGCGCACCAGTCTGAACACCCAACTTTCCCAACCTTCCACACGCCCCCAACCCTAATACCGCCCACCCCCAGCAATTTGGAAACTTAATTAAAAACGGATTACTACATTTTGCTAGCATGGTTCATCCAAAACAAATAAAAAAAATGTTTTCAAATTTTGTTCTACAACTGGTCCAGTTCTACAACAAGTCCTACAGTCTATAAACCACACTAACAGGATCAAAGTTCCATCAGTTACACCTGAGAGCCCGAGGAGAACTTCGGCAAGAACACAGAAAACACAGGTCAGAACGACACACAGAAAAGTGACATTAAACAAAACCAAAAAAGCAAGTGTCATATGGTGATTTGTGCAGCTGCAGGTTAGCATTTCATTTAGTCCCAACATATTGAGCAGAGCGTGAACCAGCTTTGGGCCCCCCACTGTGACCTGCACCTTCAGACCTGGCCCTGCCCAGACCCCCTGACCCTGACCTGGCCCTGTCCAGACACATCACACCCTTCCCAGTCTCCTGTCCCATTTAAAACTTCATAGACTCCCTATGGTCCCTGTCTGATCTGCTCCTGGAGAGACACCTAGCAGAGGGAAGATCTCCTGGAGAGACACCTAACAGAGGGTAGATCTCCAGGAGAAACACCTAGCAGAGGGTATATCTCCTGGAGAGACACCTAACAGAGGGTAGATCTCCTGGAGAGACACCTAGCAGAGGGTAGATCTCCTGGAGAGACACCTAGCAGAAGGTAGATTTCCTGGATCAGGTTTGGACAGCCCTGCTCTATCATATTCTTTAGTTATTTAAGTTATTATTACACGGCTTTGATGAAGACTGGATTCTGATTGGTCAATTACAGCATTCTACAATCTGTTGGTTTCTGAACAACAGACCTTGCTATAAGACACAGTTTTGACCTAACAGTTTTTTTTAGAGGAAGCGGTATTTTGTGTCAAATTCATAATTTCTTTACAGTAGCCGTGTACTAAGCAGGATGATGTACAGAGAAGCACTTTGCGTTGAGGCGATTTATCACCCTGTCTAAGTTTATTTCACAACAAAGACCGGCTCACTGTACATCAACCCTCTCATACTAGTGACTGTAGTTCCACCCACCTCCAGCTGGGGGCGCTCTCCAGAGGAAGTGTCCACATCTGGTCCCACCTTACCATACCTGTCCTCCCTGTGCACCTGGTTGACGGACAGGAAGTAATCAGGGGTGTGAAGGCTGTTGCTGAGGGTGTGTGGCCTGTTGCTAAGGGGGAGTGGTCTGTTGCTGAGGGGATGTGGCCTGTTGCTGAGTGGGTGTGGTGTTTTGCCAGGGGGTGTGGTCTGACTTGGTGGTGGGTGTGGGGCGTGTGGGTCTTGTGTTGCAGAGCCTCAGCTGAAGGGTATAGTCACCAGACTGTTCAGCCAGCAGGGATATTACCTCCAGATGCAGGCAGACGGGACCATCGATGGCAGCAAGGACGATAACACCGACACCAGTGAGTAACTACAACTCCCAGCATGCAACACTGTACACAACAGCGATCACTAACTAGTAACTACAACTCCCAGCATGCAACACTGTACACAACAGCTATCACTAACTGGTAACTACAACTCCCAGAATGCAACGCTGTACACAACAGC
Source organism: Hypomesus nipponensis (assembly GCF_054491055.1). Taxonomy (NCBI): domain Eukaryota; kingdom Metazoa; phylum Chordata; class Actinopteri; order Osmeriformes; family Osmeridae; genus Hypomesus; species Hypomesus nipponensis. The sequence continues at coordinate 18,152,463 of NC_140370.1, read as the reverse complement.
TCTCAGTAACAAGTGAGTAACTCACTACAACTTCCATCATGCAACACTGCACCCAGCAGCTTAGTAATTAATGAGTAACATACTACAACTCCCACAATGCAACAGTGTACTGTACATTACAACTCCCAACAACTACGGTTAGTACACTACAACTCCCAGAATGTAGCATTGTTCACTACATCTCCAAACAACATTGTGACCGTGAGACCCTTCTCAACTACCTCTGAATCTGGACAAGGGGAGGAATCATAAACCTGTCCCGAAGCCGGACGATTTCAACTCCCCTATCAGCTGGTAATTTCCCATCATGCAGTTGGGCGGGGGTGGAGAAGACCTGCAGTTCTCGTGACATCACCGGCGGTGGGAAGGGCTGTGTCCACCTGGCTGGTTCATCCAAGCCTGCTGCTCAACGCTCTGGGATGCCTGGAAGGACTCAACCTGTTCTGCTGCTCCACGCTCTGGGATGCCTGGAAGGACTCAACCTGTTCTGCTGCTCCACGCTCTGGGATGCCTGGAAGGACTTAACCTGTTCTGCTGCTCCACGCTCTGGGATGCCTGGAAGGACTCAACCTGTTCTGCTGCTCCACGCTCTGGGATGCCTGGAAGGACTCAACCTGTTCTGCTGCTCCACGCTCTGGGATGCCTGGAAGGACTCAACCTGTTCTGCTGCTCCACGCTCTGGGATGCCTGGAAGGACTCAACCTGTTCTGCTGCTCCACGCTCTGGGATGCCTGGAAGGACTCAACCTGTTCTGCTGCTCCACGCTCTGGGATGCCTGGAAGGACTCAACCTGTTGGCTTGACTAGAGAGAGATTCAAACACCACCAGTATTTTTATCATGAGTCATCACTTTACTTGCTAGCATGTTCAATCCCAGCATGCAACATTCAAGCCATGAGTCATCTCTGTACTCTTCCAGGGTGGCCTGGAGTCATCTCTGGTGTGTTTGAATAATGCTGATGATGAAGCTGACAAACTTAATCAACTTATAGAGATGTGTGCACAGACAGACCTAACATGAAAGGTGATGTTATGATTGGATGTAGATCCCAGTACTGATATGTGATTGGATGTACACTGTGACATTGGGAAGAGAGACCTTGTTATTGTAGGGCTGGTTGTTCCTGGTCATCAAGTAGGGCTGTGTGAGACATCACAGGTTTAATGAACTCATTAACAGCTAGCGAAAGTGGAAGGGATTTTCATTAACAATGTTAGCGTGACTAAACAGCTGAGGTACATGGGTTGAAGCAGTGTTTAATTCTGCCCCACTGTGCTGCGTGTGTGTGTGGATGTGTGTGTGAGGGAGTCTGAGCGGTTAGGGAATCGGGCTAGTAATCTGAAGGTTACCGGTTAGATTCCCGGGCGTGCCAAATGACGTTGTGTCCTTGGGCAAGGTACTTTACCCTACTTGCCTCGGGGGTAATGTTCCTGTACTGAAAATTACTCTGGATTAGAGCGTCTGCGAAATATCTTAATGTAAATGGATGTGTGTGAGTGAGTGTGTGGATGTGTGTGATTGAGTGTGTGTGTGTGTGTGTGTGTGTGTGTGTGTGTGTGGATATGGCAGACACCTCATTCATTATGCTGGTTAGGAGGCAGAGCAGGTCCAGGGAAGGTAAGCAATAACATATCATATCAGTCTCCATTCAAACTTAGAAACATCTGGTATGAACCCATGCTTCACTTGGAACACCTGCCTGGAGAACCCTGGAGATCCCTGGAGAATCTTGGACCCAGGTCTCAAAGTTCTGCTGAGGTCTGTTGGTCTGGTGGATGTTTCCGAGGGTCCAGGTGTGATGCTGGGTGACAGTTTGGGATGTCAGGTGTGTGATGTTACTAGGACAGCAGAACAGCAGTAGAGGACAGCTTTGATAGATCCCTATCAGACCCTCCAGCTATGTGTGTGTGCGTGTAGAGACAGCTCTGATAGATCCCTAGAGCTGCCACTGCCTCTGTTTGTGTGAATGTGTGTGACCCCTGATCACGATGTTCCCCATTGAAAGAGGCGCTTTGGAGTCGAATCAATCAGAATCAATTTAGCTCTTACAAAACACACACAGACACACGCACATCCCAGTATCAGACGATTGTTCCAGAACAGTCCAGTGTCTCTCTCTGACCAGTAGAACTCTCAGTGGCTCATTTGCAAAAAGGATTGCGCCAATTTCAGGCGTAAAATAGCGGGTAAAGACATAAAACCGTATTTACAAAGGCAGTGCACTTGAGTAAAAACGCAGATTACCGCTGCTGGGAGGGTATAAGGGAAAGTGGGTGTGTGCAGCAAAGAGATGGGAGGAGAGGTGTATTTCTTCCTTGTAACATGTTCATGTTTGCTGTAACTTTGTGAACCAATATTTCTATCTCCTGTTCGCTGAACCTTCTTTTTCTTTTCCTTGAAACACCCATGGTGGCAGTAACATGCAGGCGATTTCTCCCGCGCTAATTAACACTAATGGGCGCTGATTGCCCGACGAGGATCTGGTTTAATAAATACTACGCAAAATACGGAAATACACCTCGCGCTACTTGCGGTTAGGCAAAGCGCAGATTAAACTGCGGTCGCAATGTTAGCAAATGAGGCCCTCAGTGTTCCACCACTAGAACCCCCTCACATCCCTGTTGGAGAACATCTCAAGCACTAAGCTAGTCTCTGGCTCCAACAGCCCTGATGCCGAGAGGGGCAGCAGTGCTAGAACCTGCTGTAAATAATTCAGGAAATAGAAACTAAAAATATATTTTTCATGTCTCCCTTTGTAGCGTGAATCATTCTCCACACAAACAGATGAAAACTGAGGATGACAAGACAGGGAGAGAGAGACAGAGAGAGAGAGGCATAGAGAGAGGTGGAGAGATAGAGATAGAGAGAGAGGTGGAGAGATGGATAGATAGATGCAGTGGAGAGAAAGGTGGAGATAAGTGAAGAGGGAGATGGAGAGAAAGGTGGACAGAGAAAGGTGGATGGAGAGATGAAGAGAGTGACATATGGAAAAAGATGGATGGAGAAAGACAGAGAGAGAGAGAGAGAGAGAGAGAGAGAGAGAGAGAGAGAGAGAGAGAGAGAGAGAGAGAGAGAGAGAGAGAGAGAGATTGATCTCTATTCAGACCGAGTGGCAGGGCAGGTATGGACAGCATGCTGTTGCAGCCCCTCGCTGGCTGCCTTATTGCTCACAACAACTGATTAGTAGAATAACTGATCACTTCAACACACCCTCACAACCTGTGACACCAATACGGCAACAGCAGGAATCATTTATTCTCCATAGGTGACTTGTAGACCAATGGGATCCTTCAGAGTATCTGTAGACCAATAACATAGTTCATCAACTGACACCTTAACTGGTCTCCTTACAAACAAATGTGTGTGTGAGTGTGTGTGTGTTTGTGTCCTCTGGGAGGTTATGATGTATTGCATTTTCTCATTCCTGCTCAGGAAAGTGTTACCTTGAAACGTCCTGCCCCATCCATCACTGCCCTGGCTCCATCTACCCTTTACATCTCATGTTTAATCTCAGCTATCGTGTTTAATATCATGTTTAATCTCAGCTATCGTGTTTAATCTCATGTTTAATCTCAGCTATATTCTTTAATCTCTTGTTTAATCACACACATGTTTAATTCCATCCATGATTGTTGTTAGGTGATTGTTGCTAAGTAATTGCCGGCTGTATTTACCTGCTCTAATCTCACTGAGAGAAAAGTAGGAATGGAGAAAGATAGAAAGATGGAGAGAGGGGTAGAGAGGGGTAGAGAGGGGTAGAGAGGGGTAGAGAGCTGGAGAGAGCTGGAGAGAGCTGGAGAGAGCTGGAGAGAGGGGTAGAGAGGGGTAGAGAGAAAGAGCGGTAAAGAGAGAGAGGTAGAGAGAGAGAAAAAGGTAGAGAGAGAAAGAGAGGGACAGAGGTAGAGAGAGTTGATGAGGAGAGAGATGTAGAGAGAGAGAAAGAGAGGGAGAGAAGTAGAGAGAGTTGATGAGGTAGAGAGAGAAATAGAGGTAGAGAGAGAGGTAGAGATAGAGGGGTAGAGAGAGAGGTAGAGATAGAGGGGTAGAGAGAGAGGTAGAGATAGAGGGGTAGAGAGAGAGGTAGAGATAGAGGGGTAGGGAGAGAGGTAGAGATAGAGGGGTAGAGAGAGAGGTAGAGATAGAGGGGTAGAGAGAGAGGTAGAGATAGAGGGGTAGGGAGAGAGGTAGAGATAGAGGGGTAGAGAGAGAGGTAGAGATAGAGGGGTAGGGAGAGTTGAGGAGGAGAGAAAGGATGGGGATGAAGAGCAGAGAACTGCAGGTCGATATCTCCTGTATTGAGTGAAATGAGATCTGCTGATGTGTGACACTGGTGTCAACACTTCTCCCTTGCCTGTTGGCTCCATCTGCTTGCATCCTCTCTGGAGACCAGCCTAGAGACCAACCTAGAGACCAGCCTGGAGACCAGCCTAGAGACCAACCTGGAGACTAGCCTAGAGACCAGCCTGGAGACCAACCTAGAGACCAGCCTAGAGACCAGCCTAGAGACCAACCTGGAGACTAGCCTAGAGACCAGCCTGGAGACCAACCTAGAGACCAGCCTAGAGACCAGCCTGGAGAGTACAGCCTGGAGACCACCCTGGAGACCAGCCTGGAGACCAGCCTGGAGACCAACCTAGAGACCAGACTGGAGACCAGCCTAGAGACCAGACTGGAGACCAGCCTAGAGACCAGCCTGGAGAGTACAGCCTGGAGACCACCCTGGAGACCAGCCTGGAGACCAGCCTGGAGACCAACCTAGAGACCAGACTGGAGACCAGCCTAGAGACCAGACTGGAGACCAACCTAGAGACCAGACTGGAGACCAGCCTAGAGACCAGCCTAGAGACCAGCCTGGAGACCAGCCTGGAGAGTACAGCCTGGAGACCAGCCTAGAGACCAACCTGGAGACCAGCCTGGAGACCAGCCTGGAGACCAACCTGGAGACCAACCTGGAGACCAGCCTGGAGACCAGCCTAGAGACCAGTCTGGAGAGTACAGCCTGGAGACCAGCCTGGAGACCAGCCTAGAGACCAGCCTGGGCACCGTGACGCTGTTACATTATGCAGAAACCTCCCCCCTCCCCCTGGCTCAAACCCCCCCCTACTGACCCTAACCCTTCGGTCGCCATGTGAGCCGCCAGCATCTGATCCCAGACCAGAACAAACATGTAGCCTTCACCTGGACATCATCCTAGTCTGTCTAAATATTTGACCTCCTCCAACGCACAGTGATGTCAGTGATGCATTAATATGAACCCCTCCTCCTCCCCTGCAGCTATGTTTAACCTGATCCCCGTGGGGCTGAGAGTGGTGGCCATCCAGGGGGTGAAGGCAGGACTCTACATCGGCATGAACGGAGAGGGCTTCCTCTACAGCTCAGTAAGACTCTGGACCCTCTGCCTGTGTGTGTGTGTGTGTGTGTGCGTGTGTGTGTGTGTAAATGAACAGGTGGTGCTCTCTGTGTTTGTACAACGTCGCTACACAGCAGACTGAGATCCAGCATCTGACTATGGTTCCTTCTCTTGCTGGGATTACAATCTAGGGTTGACGGATTAGAATATAGGGTTGACGGATAATAATCCATGGTTGTGTATTATAAGGGTTGTATAGGGTTGTGGTTTTATAATCTGGGGTTGAGAGATTATGATGAAGGGTTGTAGGGTTAAGATATGAGGTTGAGGGGTAACGATGAAAGGAATGTGAGATTATAAACTGGGGTTAAGGACCTGCTTTCAGTGCCTGGGTGTGTAGGGGTAGCACTCCTGCAGCTGTTTTGTCTTCATCTTCATTGTGTTCTAACCCTAACTGTGGTTAGGCTGATGAGGATGAGGATGTTTGGTTCAATAAGTAAGTGAACGTGTGGGCAGGGGAGACGTCATAGCTATTGCTGTTAGCAACGGGAGAGAGAGAGGGAGAGGGGGTGAGGGAGAGAGGGAGAGGGAGGGAGGGCGAGGGAGAGAGAGAGGGGGTGAGGGAGAGAGGAAGAGGGAGGGAGGGCGAGGGAGAACGAGAGAGAGAGGGAGAGGGGGTGAGGGAGAGAGGAAGAGGGAGGGAGAGCGAGAGAGAGAGGGGGTGAGGGAGAGAGAGAGAGGGAGAGGGGGTGAGGGAGAGAGGTAGAGAAAGGGAGAGGGGGTGAGGGAGAGAGAGAGAGAGAAGGAGGGAGGGTGAGGGAGAGAGGAAGAGGGAGGGGGCGAGGGAGAGAGAGAGGGAGAGGGGGTGAGGGAGAGAGGGAGAAAGGGGAGAGAGGGAGGGAGAGAAGGGGAGAGAGAGATTTGAAATGAGGAGAGAGTAGATGAAGCCTGAAAGACAGATGTTATGTAACTCAGAGTTGGAACGCAAAGATCAGTATTTTCATGTCAGAGAGGTGCATTGTGGGTAAATCAACCTTTCCTAACAGAGAAAGAAAGAGAGAGCATTGAGAGCCAAAATATAAATCAAATATTTATCAGATGATTCCTCTAGTCAGTCTCTCAAAGGACCCAAACTCTCTATCTTTCTATTTCTATCTCTCTTGATATAGAGTTCTATCTCTCTCCTCTACCTCCCTCCTCTACCTCCCTCCTCTGACCCAATCCTCCATCTCTCTCTCTCTCTCTCTCTCTCTCTCTCTCTCTCTCTCTCTCTCTCTCTCTCTCTCTCTCTCTCTCTCTCTCTCTCTCTCTCTCTGTCCTGAGTCCTCCAGACTTCAGAAGATTCAAACCAGCAGCTCTACATCAGTTATTCTGCATAGGATGGCTGAGTTTCATAACTGCCTTGAAACATCAAATACTTTCTCAATGCTCCCTCTCTCTATCTCCCTCCAACCCTTTTCCCTCTCCTCCCACTCTCACTCTCTCACTCTCTCTCTCTCTATCTCCCTCCAACCCTTTTCCCTCTCTCCTCCCCCTCTCTCACTTTCCAACTCTCCTTTCTCACTCAACACACCACCTAAACATTCCTGCTCAGTAACCATGACTGTCTGCAGAGCATCCCACACCATATGCATGGTGATGGTGGTGCCTGCAGAGCAGAGCCTGATGATGGTGCTGGGACATAGAGGTGGAGGATGAAGATACGTACACGATGATTACGACTGTGTCATTTTGAAAACGATGATGATGATGATGATGATGAAGTTGAGGAGGAGGAGGAGGATGAGGAGTGTGTCTCATCTCCTGTGCTTCTCTCTGAAGGAGAGTCTTCAGTGTGACCTACTTAGCAGCACGGCTCCACATCTATCTTTAACTACAGGACAGGCTGCACACACACACACACTCACACACTCACACACACACACACGCACACACGCACACACGCACTCACACGCACACGCACAAACACACGCGCCTTGCTAGTCCTGTGACTCTGTCACTCTGCAGTTGAAGATGTTCTCTGCTCCTATAGCTCTGCTGCCGTGTGTGGGGGTGGATAGGGGGAGGAGAAGGGAGGGAGAGGGGGAGGAGAAGGGAGGGAGAGGGGGAGGAAGAGGGGGTGGATAGGGGGAGGAGAAGGGAGGGAGAGGGGGAGGAGAAGGGAGGGAGAGGGGGAGGAAGAGGGGGTGGATAGGCGGAGGAGAAGGGAGGGAGAGGGGGAGGAAGAGGGGGGTGGATAGGGGGAGGAGGAGGGGGGTGGATAGGGGGGCGGCGAGGACGTAGTGAGAAAAAGATGAAAGGGACCACCTGCACACAAATGTTTTGAATGTGTGCGTGTAAGAGAGAAGGTGTGTATGTGTGAAACAGGTTAGGGTTAGGGTTAGGGGAGCATCTGAAGTATTTGGTCCTGCTTCTCCTGACAGTTTCCTAAAGGCCTCTCTAGAAGGGAGAGAGAGAGAGAGAGACAGTGTGTGTGTCCTCGTTAAGGGTCATCCTTCTGACAAGGTAAAGCAGCTGTCTAGACGCTCTCCAGCAGATTCCCTCTAGAATAATAATCCCTCCTGCTGGGGGGGGGGGGCAGGGGGGATGGAGAGAGAACTGGAGGGGGGGGAGTGTTGTATGACTTAAAGCTTGGTACATATTCCTACACATTACATTACACACCTGTAGATGTGTGTGAATTATTGACAGTAGTTCATATGTTTCCAGCCTACACACTTGTCCCTGGACAATATCTTTGTTATTCAGAACTCAGTGAAGCAGAAACCAGTGTGTGTGTGGTGTGTGCGTGTGTGCAGTAGAGAGGACAGTGTAGAGGTTGTTGACCCCTCATCACCTGCCAGGCGTGGGTGTATGCATGTGTGTGTGTGTGACCTGACCCCCAAAACCGAGAGAGACGTCTGCCTCCTGGCATGGTGTCAACATGCCCAGATAAACCTGTCCACACACACACACAACCACATCCACACACACAACCACATCCACACACACAAAGTCCTTCACACCTTGGGACACCGCTGTGTTATAAATGAGCAGTCACACCCTCTCACTCTCCTCCCTCTCTCCTCCTCTCTCCCTCTTGCTCTGTAACTCTCTCACACTCTCCTCTCTCCCTCCTCCTCTCTCGCTCCTCCCTCTCCCCTCTCCAGCCTTCCTTCTCCCTCATTTATTATCTTTCTTCCTCTCTCTCTCTCTCTCTCTCTCTCTCTCTCTCTCTCACACACACACACATCATTTCTGTCTTTCTTTCAGTTTCCATATTTCACCTCCCTCCCTAACCCCCCCACAGACCTCAAGGGGTGAACAGAATTGAGCTGTCAGTCACAAGAAGGAGACACTGATTAATACACACACACAACAGAGTGCCCTCTGTGAATTCAAATAAACTATTTCACTAATGCACACATCAACCAACACTGCTCACTACATGTGCATTTACGTGTGTGTGTAGTGTGTGTATGGAGTGTGAATTTGAAGGAGTCTGTGTTTGAGAACTACTACCTTGTGATCGATCATCAACACTGTAAGTGTGTGTGTCCTGCAGGAGATGTTCACCCCTGAGTGTAAGTTTAAGGAGTCTGTGTTTGAGAACTACTACGTGATCTACTCGTCCACGGTGTACCGCCAGCAGGAGTCGGGCCGCGCCTGGTTCCTGGGCCTCACCAAGGAGGGACAGGTCATGAAGGGGAACCGCGTCAAGAAGACCAAGCCATCCTCACACTTCGTCCCCAGACCCATCGAAGGTGTGTGTGGCAGGGTGTGTGTGTGGCAGGGTGTGTGTGTGAGAGAGTGTGTATGTACAGGGAACCCTCCCTCCATGACTTACTGTGTTTATATGTCCCCCCTCAGTGTGTATGTACAGGGAACCCTCCCTCCATGAGATCGAGGAGAAACAGAGATCCAGGAAGTGCTCTGGTACTCCGCCCACCATGAACGGTGGAAAAGCTGTCAATCAAGACTCCACATAGCAGAGGGAAAGGGGCCTACACCCTGACCCCGCCCACACACAGCCTCCGATTGGTGGGTTTTGAACGACGACAATACAAAACTGAACTCTTGCCTGTGAAGACATGAGGAGAACCCAGGTTACCCAGGTTACCTAGGTTACCTATCAGGACTCGACGACGACAACCACCACGTTTTATGCAAAAACTAAAAACATTTAAAAAGCTGTGACTACAACAAAAAAGACAGGAAAGATGGACTGTCCTTCACTAATACTGTATCTATCGTCTCCAAGTTATGCTGTGAAAAATCCTCTTCCCTTTTCACAACTTGATCTGTCTGAATACTTAGTCACTCCCACACTTTAAAGGGTTAATCCCTCTACTGTGGATGGTGACTGTGTTTCTGCTGATTGTCATGTTTCTACAGCACCATCCTCACATGTCATGGTTACCTCGTCTTGCTGCACATCTAGGGAGTTATGATTGGCTCTGCCTCACCAATGATCTGAAAGAGAGGGAGAAAAGGGGGGAGGAGAGGAGGGAAGGGGGAGGAGAGTAGGGGGGAGGAAGGAGAGGGGTGATAGGAGGAGGAGAGTAGGGGGGAGGAAGGAGAGGGGTGATAGGAGGAGGAGTAGTTGTGAGGAAAAGAGAGGGTGTTTAGAGTT
>NC_140370.1:18125000-18137500 GCF_054491055.1 Hypomesus nipponensis | reverse complement strand
AGGGAGGCCTGGGGAGGTAAAGGCTCACCCAGTCGTCTGTGTGTGTGTGTGTGTGTGTGTGTGTGTGTGTGTGTGTGTGCGTGCGTGTGTGTGCGTGTGTGTGTGTGTGTGCGTGTGTGTGTGTGTGTGTGTGCCAGTAGAGGATCAGTGTACCTTGAAACATGCTGGGATGAGCTAATAGCATTCTGTCTGATCCATCCCTGTCCAAACCTGCTTGGTAGCCTGTCTCTCACACGCACACAGGTAACATTACACACATACACACAGGTAACATTACACACATACACATAGGTAACATTACACACATACACACAGGTAGCATTACACACATACACACGTGCACAACTTTCAACTGTTTCACGCATACGCAAATGGACACACACACACACTCACCATGGGCCCTTAGACATGTGGTGTAGCTCAATACTGATCATTGCAACTCAACAAAAACTCATCAAATCAATGTCTTTAAACTGTGTTACTAAACTTCTACTACATAAAAGGTTCATGTAACCAATATTTTAATGATACCAATATAAACCGAACGGAACAATGAAAATCAGTTTCGTGGAAATTGTACGCATAATCAAAACACATTCTTCTGAAATGTCATTTTTTACGACCTTGTGTGCGCGGGTTTCCAGGTAGAATCGCTATCGAACCGTTCTCGCGCGTCATAATTCAGTTTGCCCCTACGTGCTGGTCCATAAAAAGCTGTTTCCACACAACCAGAGCCGAGAATGCGCTCGCGTGAAATAAAACGTTAATGACAGCGACATGGCTCACTGGCGATCTCATTAACCCTGTTTCCGTGTTTTCGTTGCTCTTAGGTGGAATTAACGGGCGCGTGTGGTGTTTGGATGTCGGGAAGTCTGTCATCTCTGTGACGTTGCGATCGAAGCAGTTAACTTAACAAACCAGGGATAGGGTGAACAAACCAGGGTTAGGGTGAACAAACCAGGGTTAGGGTTAACAAACCAGGGTTAGGGTGAACAAACCAGGGTTAGGGTTAACAAACCAGGAGATTACAGCTCTGTTAGCTTGCTGGGCTGTGCCCTGTACCTCCCTCTGCCCCTCCCTGCCCCTCCCTCCCCTCCCCTCTCTCCAGCCTTATCTCTCTCCCTCTCTCTCTTTTCCTCCTCTGTCCTCACCTCTCCTGTCTGCAGTCTTACATCTCTCCCTGCATCTTTCCCAGGGTTTGACAGGATGAAACACCACCTGCTGTAGAGTCTGGTTATTCCAGTTTATTCCAAACAGCCTCCACAACCCCGATCAGGGAAACACAGAAGTTGTAGGCAGAGATCAGGGAGCAGTGGTAACTATTATGTACACCTGTAGATGGTTTGGCTGAATGCATATGAAATAATATTTTGTTTGTATATAAATATACAGTATACTGGTTTATACGCAGACAAAAAGCTACTTTTGCTAAACTAGTTAATAGAAATAGAGATACTGTATTTAGAGGCAAGCTGAATCTGGACTGCCAGGGGGCTTGAAAGGTCGATGAGGAGCAAACATCCCTTCCTCATTGGTCACTTTCTCAACTTCCGATGATTGTTCATGGGTGTTTGCTAGTGGGTGTGGCTTCAAATACCCATCTCCAACCTGACCAAAGCAATGCTATGGTTTCTGGCACACACGGCATCGACTGATGACATCCTCAAGTCGACGCCCCTTCACTGTCTGGGGGCGGGGCTTACTGTGCAGGGGAGGGGAACAAGGACAGATGGAGGGAAGAACAGATGAATAAATAAAATGAAAAAATGAAGAAACAAACAATGGAGGAGTTGAATACAAAATGAACACAACGAATCAAATAAAAAATTCTAGAAGGAATCAAGAACAACAAATGATGTCTGTCTGAAGGTCCTGGCTGCGGCCCACCTGAACATGCTGCTGGGGTCCAGGCTGGCCAGCCAGAAACTGGAGGAGTCTGGGTAGTAGTTACAGGTACCATGAACATGACACTCTATGAAGGGCACCTGCCTGAACACCTCCAGACATGAGCCTGGAGACACAAGGGGCTGACTGGAGCCCTGAGCTCCAACTCCAGTTTGCTAGGTGGAGGGGGAGGGAGGGGAGGGAGGGAGGGGCGGTGGGAGGGAGGGGGGGATGGAGGGAGGAGGGGAGGGAGGGAGGGAGGGAGGGAGGGAGGGAGGGAGGGGAGGGAGGGAGGGAGGAAGGGAGGGAGGAGGGGAGGGATGGAGGGAGGGGAGGGGAGGGGAGGGGAGGGGAGGGGAGGGGAGGGGAGGGGAGGGGAGGGGAGGGGAGGGGAGGGGAGGGGAGGGGAGGGGAGGGGAGGGGAGGGGAGGGGAGGGGAGGGGAGGGGAGGGGAGGGGAAGGAGGAGGGAGGGAGGGAGGGAGGGAGGGATGGAGGGAGGGAGGGAGGGGTGGTGGGAGGGAGGGAGGGAGGGAGGGAGGGAGGGAGGGAGGGAGGGAGGGAGGGAGGGAGGGAGGGAGGGAGGGAGGGAGGGAGGGAGGGAGGGAGGGAGGGAGGGAGGGAGGGAGGGAGGGGAGCGAGGGAAAGGAGGAGGGGAGGGAACAGACAACATTTCAAATGTGTAGTGAGCCTTCGAGTCTACAGCAGACGAGTGTTTGAAGAGAACTGTTAGCTTGTTGCCATGGTCCCAGGACACGCGTGTGTTACCATGACAAAGGAGTATCCTGTCCAGAGCGATAGCCAGCCCTGAGGGCAGTCTGGGGTCAAGGCGGTCTGGCTGTGCACTGCTATGGTGTTATAGCTGCTCTCACACACAGAGCACCTGCAGCACACACAGTTATTCAGTTATACACACACACAGTGACACACATACACAGTTATACACAGACATACACAGTTATTCAGTTATACACACACATACACAGTTATACAGTTATACACACACATACACAGTTATTCAGTTATATACACACATACACAGTTATACAGTTATACACACACATACACAGTTATTCAGTTATATACACACATACACAGTTATTCACACTCACAGTGACACACATACACGCACAGTTCAGTATTTGTGTGTGTGTGTGTATGTGTAAGTGTGTGTGTGTGTGTGTGTGCACACCTGCTGATGTATGTGGCCAGCTCCTCTCCTGTGATTGGCTCCATGCTGGGGGGTATAGCCTTGTCCGTGGATAGCCAATAGGAGTATTCGTTGCGGGTGGCATAGCGGCAGGTGTTCTCCGTGTCACAAAACAGGAAGGGCATGGTGGAGAAACGAGGCAGACAGCTGCCCATCGTACCTGGGGTGAGGTCATCACAGGGGGACGGGGTGAGGTCATCACAGGGGGACAGGGTGAGGTCATAACAGGGGGACGGGGTGAGGTCATCACAGGGGGACAGGGTGAGGTCATTACAGGGGGACAGGGTGAGGTCATTACAGGGGGACGGGGTGAGGTCATCACAGGGGGACGGGGTGAGGTCATCACAGGGGGACAGGTGAGGTCATCACAGGGGGACAGGTGAGGTCATCACAGGGGGACAGGGTGATTGTTGGCAACACCCCAATCTGATTTGCTCTAAAACCATGTGTAGTCCAGGTGAAACCCAGGTGTAACCCTGACCCAGGCCAGGCCTCACCCAGATCCTGCCCGTGGGCGTGGCTGTTGCTGTTGATGAAGAGGAGGGAGTATCCAGAGTAGATGGAGGCAGAGCCTGGGGGGCAGGCAGGCACACGGACGCTCTGGCTGTGACGCGCAAACAGGAAGCTGTCAGCAAGCCCCGCCCCTGCCGAGCCAGGGGGGCCGCGAGGACCCTTGTTCCCAAGGGCACCTGAGGCCCCCTGCTCACCTGCCAGAGCAGAACCCCGACACACACATCATACACACACCAATACAAACACACAATAATACACACACACGTGCACACATGTACACACACACACACACACACACACACACAACAAAGGCGCACACACACACTAGCACACACACCAGTCACTCCGGGGGCTCCTTTGTCTCCCTTGTGGCCGGTGAACCCAGGCAGACCGTGAGGGGCGGGGCCTGGGGCCCCCCTTAGCCCTGGAGGCCCTGGGGGGGGGATGGGGACGACAACAAGGTTACATCTCACTACATAGCAACAACATGTTGTATTAAAGCAAAACTTTACATGAAGGTTACATTCACTACCATGTTACTAGATAGCAACACTTTTACATTAATCTAACTAGTTGACAGACTAGTTAACTAACAAGATACTACACCTGGAAACCCTGGTTGTCCTGGCAACCCATCAAACCCCGGCAGCCCTTGGTGACCAGGGGGGCCAGGTGGCCCCGGATCCCCTGCCGTGTGCACCACCTGCTGGATGAGGTCTGAGGCCCTGGGCCCTGGCGGGAGAGAGGGACCACAGCGTGTCTGTGTGGCCTTGACTCACCCCACAGCCAGCTCAACTGCTGCCGGGGAACTTTACAGGCTTAGCGAGTTAGCATGGACATGAGCATAGCAGGGCAGGGTAGAGGACAGGTTCTGACCTGGAGGTCCTGGATAACCTTTGACCCCTGGAAGTCCCCTCGGCCCAGGGATGATGCCACGGCTACCCTTGTCACCTAGCAACAACACCGGTTGTATTGATCAGCCACAAGCACAATACATATAGTACAATTTACTAGATTCCCTGATTGTCATGGTAACCTGTTTGACCACCTGGTGGTCATGGTAACATGTTATATTACCTGGTGGTCATGGTAACATGTTATATGACCTGGTGGTCATGGTAACATGTTATATGACCTGGTGGTCATGGTAACATGTTATATTACCTGGTGGTCCAGGGTACCCAGGAAGTCCGGGCTCTCCTCCAGGTCCTGGAGACCCCGGAGACGCTCCGTGGACCTGCAGGGGGCAGCAGCACAGACATGTCAGGGATACATCCACTTAGCATTCTCAATAACCCCAAATCCATGTGTTGATCCTGGGATCATACCGGCCAGCCTGGAGGTCCAGGATCCCCTCTGGGTCCATCCTGCCCCCTGTAGCCCTGCCGTCCAGGGGCACCCATATCCCCCTTCTGCCCCTGGCCAGACAAGCCTGGGGGTCCCCTGGCTCCGGGGTCACCTGCAGCACATGGGGGGGGGGGGGGGGGGGGGGGGGGGGGGGTTTACACCTGCTGGGATTGGATAGGTCTACCCTGGTACAGGGATTGGATAGGTCTACCCTGGTACAGGGATTGGATAGGTCTACTCTGGTACAGGGATTGGATAGGTCTACCCTGGTACAGGGATTGGATAGGTCTACTCTGGTACAGGGATTGGATAGGTCTACTCTGGTACAGGGATTGGATAGGTGTACCCTGGTACAGGGATTGGATAGGTCTACCTTGGTACAGGGATTGGATAGGTCTACTCTGGTACAGGGATTGGATAGGTCTACCCTGGTACAGGGATTGGATAGGTCTACCCTGGTACAGGGATTGGATAGGTCTACCCTGGTACAGGGATTGGATAGGTCTACTCTGGTACAGGGATTGGATAGGTCTACCCTGGTACAGGGATTGGATAGGTCTACTCTGGTACAGGGATTGGATAGGTCTACCCTGATACAGGGATTGGATAGGTCTACCCTGGTACAGGGATTGGATAGGTCTACCCTGGTACAGGGATTGGATAGGTCTACTCTGGTACAGGGATTGGATAGGTCTATTCTGGTACAGGGATTGGATAGGTCTACTCTGGTACAGGGATTGGATAGGTCTACTCTGGTACAGAGATTGGATAGGTCTACTCTGGTACAGAGATTGGATAGGTCTACCCTGGTACAGGGATTGGATAGGTCTACTCTGGTACAGAGATTGGATAGGTCTACTCTGGGATTCAGATAACGCTTCGGTGTGAAAGGAAGACATCATCAGAACAAGAATTTGTTGGAATGAAATATGAATTCTCTCTGAAATACAGTAGAGAATTATCTCTGGAAAACACTAAAGAATATTTAATTTCATTTTAAAACAGATTGACATTTCGTAAAAGAGTGATATACAGCCAGAACAGCGTTGATATGGACGGTATTTTCAGGGGCAGACAGACATCCAGAGCAACACACACTCACCTGGGGAACCAGTGTTTCCACGGCGACCTGCCTCTCCCCTGGGCCCAGGGAGACACGGCCCTCCTGGCCCGGGGTAACCTTGGAGACCAGGGAGGCCCAGACCCCCGGGGGGACCGCGGTCCCCAGGAGGTCCAGCTGGTCCTGGAGACGCGTTGCCCGGGCGACCAGGATCGCCGTGGGGACCTGCCAATACAGGAAACCAGAGCTGTCACCAGCCTATCACAGGGGTTGTAACAAACCACAACGGTATTAGTGATGGTTTCTAAGTGATGTCATCAAGGTGAGACTCGCCTGGTTGTCCTTTCAGACCCTGCATGCCTGGAGGTGAACTCACTGTTGCTATGGAGACAAGGAGTGACCAAATAAGCAATGTTGTTTCAGACAAGAAAAAGGAAGTGTGTGCGTCTGAAAGATTACAGCCTCTATGTCTGTCTGTCTCTCTGTCTGTTGGTCTGTTTGTCTGCCTTACCTGCCTCCCCCTTTGGACCTGCGGGTCCAGGGATGCCGTCCAAACCTCGACTCCCTTTAGGACCCTGAATCCCCCACGGACCTGGCAGGCCCAGCTGTCCTGTGGGATGGGCAGAACAATAGAGGAGACATTTAGGAAGAAAAGGATGACATCACAGACACACTGTCTGCATGTATACCACCCCTTCACTCTAAAGCCTGCATCCTATATACTATATCCTACACACAGTAAATACCGTATCAGTCTATATATCCTACATCCAGGACAAGTTCAGGCATGCTAGGTCCTACACTCTAGCATTCTGTACAATACCCCTCAGGGCAGGGGCCCTCTCCCCCTACATACCTGGCCCTCCAAGACGTCCAGGGGGGCCAGGGGGCCCAGGGACACCATCTGAACCCTGGGGACCGGGGCGGCCTGGGGGGCCTGGTGGGGGGGGGGGGGGCAGAGAGAGGGGGTTAGAAGTCTATATCAATAGATTAGATAGATAGAGAGACAGGGAGATAGAGAAAGGGGGTAACTATAGTAACCGTTGTGACCAGGGAGTCCTGGCTCCCCTTTATGTCCTGCGGGTCCCGTCACTCCAGGGAACCCCACGTAGCCCAGCACCCCCTTCTGGCCCTTCACAGCCTGGCTTCCCGGGCCTACTGGCTCCCCCTGCACAGGAAGGAGAGAGAAGAGAGGAGAGGAGGAGAGGAGGAGGATGATGGAGAAGAGAGGGAGATGGAGAAGAGAGGGAGAGGGGGAGGAGAAGAGAGGGAGAGGGGGAGACTTAGAGTAGGATAGAGAGTTAGATGGAGAGAGAGGGAAAGAAATAGAGAGGGATGGAAAGAATGAGAGAGCGAGAGAGAGAGTGATAGAGAGTAGGAGGGAGAGAGAGGAATAGAGAGTAGGAGGGAGAGAGAGGGATAGAGAGTAGGAGGGAGAGAGAGGGATAGAGAGCCCCAGTGGCTGGTACCTTCTGGCCCCTGGCTCCAGGGGGGCCGTACCCTCCGTAGCCGGGCTCTCCCTTTGCCCCCTTGGGTCCAGGCAGGCCGGGGGGGCCGCTGGGGCCTGGAGACCTTGTCCTCTCTCCTGACTCTCCCTTACGGCCCTTAGCACCTGCAGACACCAGCACAACTGGGGGTGATGGTGTAACGAGGTGTGTCTGTGTGTGTGACCAGGTGTGTTAGTTACCAGGTGTGTAAGCAGGTGTGTAAGGTGTGTAAGTGTGTGTGTTACCAGGTGTGTGACCAGGTGTGTGACCAGGTGTGTGACCAGGTGTGTGACCAGGCATGTGTGTGTTACCAGGTGTGTTAGCAGGTGTGTGTGTTACCAGGTGTGTGTGTGACCAGGTGTGTGTGTGACCAGGTGTGTGTGTTACCAGGTAGGCCCATGTCTCCCCTGACCCCTCGTGATCCTGGGGCTCCAGGTCCTCCAGGCTGCAGGTTGTCCAGCCCCCTGTCTCCTGCAGGACCTGCACACACACACACCTGACGTTACCTCACCTCACACACAACTTACACACCACACACACCTCACACACACCACGCACACACACCTCGGGGTCCTTGTGTTCCTCTCAGTCCGTTTCTCCCTGCTGGTCCTCTGAAGCCTGGAGGGCCCTGGTCCCCTGCTGGTCCTGAAGCACCAGGCTGACCTGGAATGACCCAGGCATAGCCAAGACACACACACACACACAAACACACATGGACACACAAATAAGATATCTGTAAGTCCTGGCTCTGGAGGTACGTCCAGAGTAGAGGCAGTTCTGGGTTGGTGGTCAGGGGTCCTCACCAGGGGGGCCTGCGTCCCCAGGGAACCCGTAGAGATCGGTGATTGAGGGAGGTCCTGGGGGTCCTGAGGAACCGGGCTCTCCGTCTGGCCCCGGAGGTCCAGGAGGGCCCCTGGCTCCATCTGGCCCTGGAGAACCTGCAGAACCAGGAGAACTTAGGACCTGTTCTTCATGATCATCTTTACTGCGTGTTCACATGCCGGATGTGTCTGTGTGTGTCTGTGTGTGTCTGCGAGTTTGAAACAAGTATGAAAATGTTGACCGTGTGTGTGAGGTGTTTGTGTGAGGGGTGTGTGTGAGGTGTGTGTGTCTGTTTAAGTGTGTGTGTGAGGTGTGTGTGGTCTCTAACCGCTCTGTCCAGGTAGACCCAGGACCCCCGGGGCTCCGTCCCACCCCAGTCCAGGCCTCCCGTCTGGGCCCTGCTCTCCTGGGGCCCCGGAGGCTCCTGGAGATCCATCCTTCCCTGCATGGCCCCTCTGTCCTTGGGGCCCCTTGGGGCCAATTGCGGGGGGGCCTGGAAGGCCAGGGGGGCCGGCTGGACCAGGGAGGCCCAGGCCTGGGGGTCCGGGTTCCCCCTTCACCCCCCACACACCTCTGGTACCTGGGGAGGGAAAGGGAGAGGGAGGGAGAGAGAAAGAAATAATAATTTGAGAGAACTGGAGCTATGAAGAGGGGGAAGAGGTAAAAGTGATTCACCTTGGGGGCCGGGGGGGCCAGGGGCCCCTGGGGGGCCGGGGGGGCCACGAGGACTCAGTAAGCACAGAGTGGAGTCAGGAGCTACACCTGGAGGACCTGGAGGACCTGAGACACCTCTATCACCTGCACAGACACATACTTATTATCAATGTATGACTGCATGCTGTTTCTGTGGGAATGCATGCGTGTGTGTACATGTGTGTTATACCCTTATTTCCAGCTAGGCCTGGTAGCCCGGGGGACCCATAGCTGCCTGTGCCCCCACCAGGGCCCTCGTCTCCTGGGGGGCCCAGGGCCCCCTCATCCCCCTGGGGGCCTGGAGGACCGTCCAGACCTGGAACACCTGGTCCGAATTCCCCCTGACACACACACACACACACACAGAGACACACATATACACACATGCACATATACACACATACAGACACACATACACACACACACAGAGACACACATACACACACACACACACACACACACACACACACAGAGACACACATATACACACATGCACATACACACACATACAGACACACATACACACACATACGGTCACACAGTTACACAAACATACACAAGGCATCAGCATCTTAGGATCCAGTGATCGGCAAGCTCCTCCCCCTGACCTTTGGCCCTGGACGTCCAGGCAGTCCAGGCAGTCCAGGTTGCCCAGGTGAGCCCCACCCAGCTGACCCTGGGAGACCAAGTAGGCCCTTCTCACCTGAACACACACACATACACAGGAAGACACACACAGGAAGACACACACACATACACAGGGAGACACACACAGGAAGACACACACACAAGGAGACACACACAGTCAGGAAGACACACACACATGCACACATACAAGCACAAACACACACAAGTGAAACACATCAGAAACCCAATCGTCAGACAGCTGTGCATATGCACGTGTGGGGAAGGGTGCACGTGTAGGAGCTGACCTCTCTCTCCCTTGGGCCCCTGGTCTCCCCCGGAGACAACGCCCCTCTCTCCTTTCTGACCGGGCGAGCCAGGGGAGCCTGGGACACCTGCTGCTCCTCTGCCCCCTGCAGGACACACCCGGCATTACACCTCTACCAGCACTGACTGTCCATCTGTCTGTGTGTCTGTCTGTGTGTCTAGTGGGAGGGGGGGTCTCACCGGGGGGGCCTTGGCGGCCAGCCAAGCCCTTCTGTCCCGGGGGGCCCGGGGGGGTTTCAGCCACCCTCCTGCTGGACTCTCCTTTCTGACCTGAGGAGGAACACAGGTCAGGTCTGGATGTCTTTGAAGTATGTGTGTGTTTCATGTTCTGTGTGTGTTCTGTGGAGTGTGTGAGTCTGTGTGTGTGACGTACCTGGGGGTCCAGATGTGCCTGGCAGCCCTGGTACTCCTCCCTGCCCCTTGGCTCCTGTGGGCCCTAGGGGTCCGAAGCTTGGAGCCCCAGCCGCCCCCTCTGGTCCTGGGACACCCTGGGGCCCAACAGCCCCCGCAGGGCCCCGGTCACCCTTCAACCCTGGAGACGAGTGCTGGGGGGGGACATGGGGATAAGCGGCACAACCAGAGAGAATGTGTGTTTTGTTCATCTATTGACTTGTGGGACTGCACTTGTGCACTTGTGATGCTTGATGATCCTGCTCTCTCACCGGGTCTCCCTTGGGGCCTGGTGGTCCCCTGGGGCCTGGGGAGCCTGGAGTCCCGGGTAGTCCATCCAGCCCAGCCACGCCTGCTGGTCCTGGGGAGCCCTGGTCCCCCTTGGCCCCCATCTGGGAGAAGGACCCTGGCTCTCCCTTGGGGCCCTGGGATCCCGTCACACCCGGTACCCCGTACACACCCTGCGCGGACAGACGGGTTGCCATGGATACGGTTGCAAGGCAACACCATGGTTACCGAGAAAAATGTGTGTGTTTTGTGTGTGAAATTTGAAGTGGGTCATTCTGCCGCATCCCCATTTAATCCTTCCACCAAAACCCTCTAGAAAATGCTGACCGGATGCCCTGGGAAACCACGGCTTCCTTTGAATCCTGGCTCCCCCTTCTGCCCAGGGAAGGAATTAAACCCTGCAGGACACACAGAAACAACGTCACTTCCTGTCTCTAGATGTCTACTTCCTGTCAGTGCTCAGCTACCGAAGTGTTGCAGTTACCTGGTTGCCCGGGGTGACCAGGTGCACCTGGAGGTCCTGGGAGTCCTGATCCGGCCATTTGACACGTCCTACAGGGCTCTCCCTTGGCACCTGCAGGGGCCAGGCACACACAGTGCATACACCGTCATCACATCACAGGGGAGGGGCAGCTACAGGACCAGACTGGGTGGAGGGCAGGTAACTGGGCAGAATAGGAGCTCACCTGGTAATCCATCACCGCCGGTGTAACCAGGGTAACCAGGGATTCCTTGCACCCCTGTCATCCCAGTGGGCCCGCGAGGCTGCCCAGAATCAACATCTACCAACATCACAAACACATTACAGCCTGTCCTACGCTCACCATCCAATCAAACCCATTTAGACAGACAGAGAGAGAGCAGGGTGTTGTGATCTGACATAGCTCTCCCAGCAGGCCTGGGGGTCCTGGTTCTCCTGGGGGTCCGGGGGGCCCGGGGTACCCCTCCCTGCCGTGGGGGCCCAGGTAGGGGGGGCTGGGCTCTCCAGGGTCCCCTTTAGTCCCGGGGAACCCAGGAAGTCCGGTGTCCCCTGGGGACCCCCGCTGGGAGGAGGCAGCACCTGCAGGGAACACAGCGACTGAGGATGATGGTGAGGAGGATGATGGTGAGGAGGATGATGGTGAGGAGGATGATGGTGAGGATGATGATGGTGAAGATGATGATGGTGAAGATGATGATGGTGAGGATGTTTTTACATGTGTTGGTATGTTTACATGCGTGTTGGTATGTTTACATGACCAGGTGAGAACAGCTGTCATGTGTGTAGAGAACCTGCTAATTCACCTGGGAGTCCTGGGTTGCCAGGGAAACCAGGGTCACCTGTAACACAGGACACATGGTCACATGACCTCATCCATGACCGTGCATCCTCTCTAACAGTTGTGATGACATGATCTAATATCTCCAACCCATGTGACTGTCGTGCATCTCTATGTGTGGGTGACTGGTCCAGTCCTTCAGCTCCAGTACCTGGAAGTCCAGGGAGGCCAGAGAGCCCAGGAAAACCAGGGTCCCCTCTGGACCCTGTAAGATTCCCCACCAACAGCAGCTCTCCTGGGGGCCCCGCTGGGCCCCGGTCACCCCTCACTCCCTGCCCCCCAACACACACACGTACACACATAAACACACACACACAGAAGGCGATCATAGCCAGGTGACAGGTGACGACATACTGACCTTTATTCCAGATATTCCAGGATCTCCTGGTTCACCCAACAGGCCTTGTTGTCCCTACGGAGTTCATCACATGTTCAACTTGTAACACTGCAACTTGTAACACACACACAAATAGAGTAACACACACATACAGCTCATACACACACACACACACGCAGACAGACACACACACAGACACAC